>NW_010223630.1:2150-19188 GCF_000690775.1 Eurypyga helias | reverse complement strand
GACCAACTTTCTCAGCCTTTCATCAGCCCAAACTCCCACATCTCTTTCCTCAGGGCTGGTCTCCAACCTCTCATCCCCTAATTTGTACGTATAACCAGGATTACCCTGTCCCAGGTGGAGAATCCAGCAGTTGCTCTTGTTAAATTTCATATGGTTGGTGATTGTCCAGCTCTCTAGTCTATCCCGATCTCTGTAAGGCCTCTACCCTCACAGTAGTCCACAGCTCCTTCTAGTTGAGTATCATCGGCAGTCCTGGGAACTCAGGGACAGAGTGTGAGCAAAGAGTAGATCCAGGCTAGCCGAAGCCTTAAAGTAGCCACAATAACACCACGCAAAGTCTGATTTGCTAAATATGCAAGAACACAGCTGATTCTGGCACAGCTGGACATGTCTGAAACACTGGAACAGGTTGCCCAGAGAAGCTGTGTTCAAGTGTTCAAGGCCAGGCTGGATGGGGCTTTGAGCAACCTGGTCTAGTGGAAGGTGTCCCTGCCCATGGCAGGGGGGTTGGAACTGGATTATCTTTAAGGTCCTTTCCAACCCAAACCATTCTGTGATCTCCTCTGTGCTGCATCTCGGGACTCCTTTCTTCAGACAAGGTCAAGTCTGGTCCTGTGGACTGAGCACCCATCTATCCCGTGCAGTTTGTGCTCCTGAAAGATGTCTTCTGTTCTCTGTGCTGAGACAGTGCTATGATGCAAACCAAATCCGCATAAGTAAGGATGAGAGTGAGATTTCTGTGAAAGTGTATACCTGATGCTAACCAACACCCTGTAGTAGACCCCCAAAGCCAGTCAGCATCCCGTCAGCACTTTTCCATGAGGGTACAAGACTAGTTTTGTATGAAAAAACTTCTGGGCTGTCTGCACTGTCCTCTCCAGCACTCAGTAAAAGCTGGGTTTTGGGTTTTTTTTCCCCAGTGCTACAAGAAACCTTTGCCTTCAGCATTTAGTGATGAGTCTGCTAAAGCTGATGCTTCAGAAGAAATTGTAGTTATTAAATCTGGACCTGAATATTGTCCACAAGGTGTCACTGCTGCTTTTGTATGTGCAGCTCGTCTGTGTGCGACAGTGTCATGGACACACCGTTCCTGTGCTGTGTGCACTATGCGAACAGCACGCTATGGCTCTTACTTTAGAGAGGAGAATTAACCTATTCTCCTGCCCGATGAAGCATGGTGCTCTATTTGCACGCTATTTGTAATAAAACGCGATGTTCGCTGTCAAAGAATTTATTGTAATTTATTGTAATAAGAGGACTTCTAAATGGTGGAGACGGCCGCCTCAGAAACGGATGCCTCAGTGGCAGTGTTTTGCCTCTGCCCTTGTGTGGGAGAACTATGGAAGCACTTTTACAGGCTACAACAGGCATATTGTCCTCAGCAATCTGATCCTGGGTGTCTCCTTTTGTACGGTTCTGGTCGAGCAGGATTTAACGCTATGTCTCTTGAAACCAGCATTGAGCTGATCTGGTCTAACTGCGGTCTGATTCTGCACTGACTCATTTTTACTTGCTCATATAAGGCTTCTTTGCAATAAGATTCCTTATGCTTATAAAGTTTCAAAGAACCAGGTTTTATTTTACTCAATCTTGCTGGGTTTTCAGTGATCAGAACAAAAAAAGATTTGCTCCTGTTTTTCTTAGGAGAAAACATGATTTCCTACTTCACTTTTCTGGTTAACACTTTTTCCTTCCAACAGCATTGCTTTCAGATGTCACGCTTGCTCTGAAATGCAGAGGGGACAGTCAAGACAACATGCTGTTCCAACCACCGAGACACAGCTGTTCTCCAGTACGTCTGGA
This sequence comes from Eurypyga helias, assembly GCF_000690775.1. NCBI lineage: Eukaryota > Metazoa > Chordata > Aves > Eurypygiformes > Eurypygidae > Eurypyga > Eurypyga helias. The sequence continues at coordinate 17,385 of NW_010223630.1, read as the reverse complement.
CAACAAGCGCGAGGCATGTTTACCTCCCGACCAGAGCTTAATGTTCAATCCATACTTGGGTAATTATGGCATCAGCATTTCCCTGGGGACTTCTGGGCATAAACAAAGAGACCGCATCTCTTCCATGATGCCTTTGCATTTCTAAAAGCACCAAATTATAGATGGGCCTAATGGGTTGAAGGTGCTTAAAGCAGGGCCAGTGCACTTCATGTGCAATATACCATCATTTGAAAAGCTATCACGTTGGGGAGACATCATTCAAGTGCTAATTTAAATAATACTAACATCTAAAATAAAGGCAGGCTCTGACATTGGTAGGTTTAATGTCTATTTCTGCACTCCACCAAAATAGATGGGCTGTGGGTGGATCTATGATTATTGCTGTGCATTAGCAAGACAAAAATTGTGTAGGCAGCTGGTATTATGCCTGGGTAAATATAGATGAGGGAGAATCTACAAAGTAATTTTTTGATGTCACGTATTTATTTAAGAAACAATTAGAAACAACGTTAACTTCGGTGGTGCTTAAGGCTGTGGAAAGGGAGAGAGGCTCTGAAAAACTTGGTGACCGGGCACATCTCCATCCTGCATAGCCTGCAGTCCCAGTAGCAGGGATGGGGTTGCACAGCCCAGGGAGCAGCAATTCCATACTGTCCTTTGCCTTCTGAACAATCACGGCTGTTGGAGCTGGATGCATTGCCAAGCCATCATCCCAACCAGAACTCATAATCATAGAAACATAGAATCACAGAATGGTTTGGGTTGGAAGGGACCTTAAAGATCATCTAGTTCCAACCCCCCTGCCATGGGCAGGGACACCTTCCACTAGACCAGGGTGCTCAAAGCCTCATCCAGCCTGGCCTTGAACACTTCCAGGGATGGGGCATCCACAGCTTCTCTGGGCAGCCTGTTCCACTGCCTCACCACCCTCTCCGTGAAGAGCTTCTTCCTGATATCCAATCTAATCCTCTCTGTTTTCAATTTAAACCCATTACCCCGTGTCCTGTCACTACAGGCCCTTGTAAAAAGTCCCCTCCCAGCTTCCTTGTAGCCCCTTCAGGTACTGGCAGGCTGCAATAAGGTCTCCCCGGAGCCTCCTCTTGTCCAGGCTGAACAAGATGTTTGTGTCCTCTGCTCTTCTGGTACTCCTGAAAACTTCAGAGTCCTTTGATGGGCTGAGATGGGTGTTTTTTCACTGACTCCTGGTACTGCATATTGTGGAAGGGGCACAGACAACACACTTATTTCAAGAACAACAATTTGTCACTTTCTGGCTAAAATAAGTGAAAGCTGTGTGGTCCTTCCTCCTCCAAATGGACCAAGGAAGAGAAGCGAGTTATGCTCAACCACTGAATTGCTCACAGTGGCATAACTGCTTTTAGTAACCTATGCTTGTGTGTAACTATAATAATCTGTCAATTGGAGGGTAACCTCACAGTTTGCTAATGGAGACCAGTAGGTGAAATTCTCCACAAAGCTTTTGGTTCCTCTTTTCTGTGTAAGAATGAACTTGACATAGTGCCGCAGTAAAATCCTGCTTTGTCGGAAAGGGTTGAGTGATTTGGTTGTGTGCGTGGGTAGGGGGAAATGTAAGAGCGCAGCAGAGGGTAGCCCTCCTCTGACACTTGGTACCAACTCTTCTGCAGCCTGACCTGTGCTGCAGGTCTCCGTTGCCCTCAGGTCTCCTCAGAACAAAATGTGCAAACTAGTATTAAACTGGGTGTATGTGTGTCTTTTCTCCACATATTTTTCCAACTTTTTTATCCTCTGCAGGAGGATGGGATCCTGCTGTGTATCTTGTTTTCCTTCCAGGCCAGCTGGTCGCCACTTGTTTAGTCTTTCCCAGCCTGCTCGTATTCTTCACAAAGGGTGAGATCACCGGCCATTGCCTTGGTTTGTGGGCGATGTTCTCACCAACCCCAGCCTGCTGGAGAAACGTAGCATCAAAGCTCTGTGGTTTTCCAAGAAATGCATTTCGATCATCTCAATGGGCAGTAGCATTGCTGTCCATCTCTTGTGAAAAGGCAGAGAGCCTTGTCTGGCTGTCCCTCGGGGTTAGTTCGCACGCTCCTGCAGAGGTTATTGCACAAGCAATATTGCCAGAGGATGCTTCATGTGCCTGACGCAGCTGGCTTCTTGTTAAAGGTCCAGGATTTTGGATGACTAACACCCGTGTACATGAAGGTGTTGGGAGTTTCTTAACTATCTCTCAGTGGAAGTTAAGCCTTATGCTGTTAAGCAGCCCTGGGGGAAACTTTAGTTTAGTTGGGGGGGACTGGGGATGTGTAAAGTGGCTGGGTGTGGGTAGGCAGGAAGACATGGAATTATGGTAGGAAATCATAAAGTAGATGCAACAAACACTTCTGCACTTTCAGCAGCATATTTGTACCAAAGCACATGATAACGTGCCAATTTTTTAGGATTTCTGGCTTCTTGACATTTGTCCTACTTACTCCTTACTTTATACTTATATAAATACTCCATGTATTTTTCCTAGCACCACCTGCAATGATCATAGCATCCTAGAGAGCCAAAGCACTAAAATGATGCAGTTACTACGTGGACAACCCTGCATTTTGGAAACAATATTAATTTGTGATATAACAGGACCTAGAGAGATGCTACAACATAAATCTGGTAAGACAGCAGAAGATGTACGGTGTCCCAAGAAATTTACCATTAAATCCAAGAAGTGGGAAGAAGGATGGGAGTGAGTTGGTAAGGGCAGCAGAGACCCACGGCAATTATGATCAGTTTAGGCAAATGTACAACTACATTGTTGATGCCTGTTTTTAGAAGTGAGAAGGTTTGATTTAGACGTTATCCAGCTTTCTGGCTCAGAACAGACTTTATAGAGACACCTCAAAGATTAAATCTCATTCGGCTGATCTTGGTATCCACCTTCCTCTGGCTGTGGTGGGTCCTAAAACATTTGTCTATTCTTTTCTTCTCCCTCACCCACCCCAAATACCAGCAAGAGCAGAGGTGTGGCACCTCTCTTCTCTCCCACTATATAATAACCTAATGGTTAGCACAACTGTTAAGGAAGCTAAAGGCCTGGTTTCTGGTCAGAAATGGATCCTTGGGAAAAATGCAAGTGGAAACATGTAACACAAAGAGCCTCCACAGCCTGATTGTTTAATCTTATACTTAAAGATTCAAATGATAGGCATGATCAGAGCCTCAAAGGATCTCAATTACTGACTCCCTCTCCCATTTATGGCATGCTTTGAGGAAAATTATAATGAACATGCTATTAAACAAAACATGGACCCTCAGGCTATCTAGGCTGTGGCAGATCCTCTGCTCCTTGGAGTGTGCATAAGCCTCTCTCCTTCAATCCCTGTGTGGTTCAGGATCCTGACAACACTTTCTGGCACTTTCTTGGTCCTGGAACCCAGAGTCGGGGTCTCCAACCACCATGTCAGGGAGGGCAGGAAAGGGGAAAGAGGGGAGTGTGGCCTCACTGTCCCTCCATGCATTCTGAGACCTGAGGTGCTGCTCTTCTCCAACCATGATGTCATCCAAGCTAGTAGTCTTTTTATTTTCTTTAATTTTCTTTCCTTCCTTTTCTTTCCCTTCGTCCCAGGGGAGTCAGAGGCTGAACAGAGTCACTGTAAACCTCTGAACACAGAAATTAACTGTATCCTGTGTGTGATAGGAAAATGAATAGGAAAGAAATTTTGCCTGGAGCTGCAGGGAAAGGTGGAGAAGAAGGATTTGCTGCTGCAGATGTCTGAAGTAGATGGAGTGTGCTGGAGTTTGGAGCCAGGTTCAATATATCTATTGTAAAATAAATGTGCACTCTACCCCGGAGCGCAATATGTGCCCAGCATGTGCCCAGCAGCAAACCACTCCAGACACAGCTAGAAGTGTAATGGCCCAAAGGCGGGGAAGGAAAAGGAGAAGCAGAAGGGAAGGAGGGAGCATGTATTGGAGAAGAGAACAAGGACTGGGATTGCACCGGGCATGCGAGGAGAAACCCATGCCACTTTTTTTTGCATGCTGGAGGTATCCGTCACCGTGAGGTCTAGCGTCACAAATCTGGTTGGAGATACTTCTTTTGGGCTTTGCAGCAATTCTCTCTAAGCTGTAAACATATCAATGTATCATGGTTCCCTCTCTTTAACTGTAGAAAAGTAGGGAGGAAAAAGCACTGACAACCAAATCCTTGGTAGCCCTCAAAATACCCTGATGGCCCCACAAACAGGATTCCTTTTCCAACGTGAAACAAGCCACGTGCCAGGTTCTGCCATAAAACTGAAGTCACTTTAGCACTGAAGAGGGTAAAACATTTTCCCCTTCCCAAAGAGCAAGTCCAGCACCATTTCAACTTTTGAAATTCAGGAAAGGATGAGCTTTTGAGCAAAGCTGCAGTGCACAAAACCCCCACATGTGTTGGGCTTGGCCTCTGAACTGAGGGTGAAGAGGAACCCTTGTTTTCAGAAAATTCCAAGTACCAAGCCAGGCAGTTAGAGCGCACGACCTCCTTGGGGTTAGCCTTTTGTAGCTTTCCAAATGCAACAGCATCCATCTGGTCTGTTTGTTGCCTTCTTTTTTTTTTTTTCCTTTTTTTTTAAATGTTAATATATACATTGCTCTGTGCATGTAAGCAGTAGAGGCTCAAGGGTGTGTAGCATCTCTCTTTGATTTTGCAGGGCCAAAAATACTTGTGTAGTGAGAGTTGCTTCCTTTGGGCATCCTTTTACAGAAGCGTCTAATACTTCCTTTCCCTCCACGTGAAATGCCACGCAGAGTCATGGCTATTATACCACGCAGGATTAACTTTAAGTACATCACTGAGCTTGCAGAGTTTTGGGGTATTGAGCTTTCTGCAAAGTCTGCTACCTAAATATTTAAGTACTCATCTCATTTACATGATCTAATTTTTCCATTTGTTAACAGTTATTCTCTCTTCCAAATCCTACATCTGATCTCCACTAGGCAAATGTTGTCAGAGCGATTAAACGGAAAGGCATTAGTTGTAGATGGGAGGAAAAAGAAGGGGAAAAGATGATCACCAGTTCCTCAGCAGGGTTTGCAGCCCTTTAACCATGGTGAAGGGCTGATGTGGTTGCTGATTCTACCTCCTTATTCAATTTTGTCCCTAACAGCTCTGGAAACAAAGAAATGTCAGTAAAAGTAACTGTTTCACTCAGTTCCTTTCTGACCACAGCCTGCACTAATTCACTCCGCGTGCTGGAGGGACAGGACCTTCTTTGCAAGGTAGCTCACAGAGGGTGAGGATGGGTGCAGATGTGGCAGGGAGGGCTAGAGCAGCAGGGCTCCAGGCTGAGATGATGATGACCCAGGCGGTCGAGAAGTGATGCAATCTTCAGAGAAAACAAGACCAACTCAGCGTGCCACCCCTGTCTGCCTCCTGTCCCTGCTCCTTACGTTTCAGCCCAGAAACCCAAAGTGAAGGTGCTGATGCAGGTGGTGGTGGAAGAGCAGCAGAGAGCACTACACGATGGAGTGTAGACAGTAAAGGCAAGGTGGACTCTCTAGGGGTTGAGGAGCGGTCCTCAACTTTCCTGTGCTCTTTCACCAGCCTTCTGCAACCCCCTGATGAAGGCTGAGGCAGGACTGGGTGGCTCTAAATAAAAGGAGCACACAGACTATGAGGGCTGAGGGAGAAGAAGACTTGGGGAAGGCAATTGTCGTCAGTGTGGGAAATAGGCAGGAGGGGACACTGAGCCAAGAGAAAGGAGAACAACTTTTCTTTAAGAAAATGGGTGGAGGAGGGAAAAAAATAGAACTGGGAAAGTGTACCTGTGGGTTGCAGAGGAGATGTCAAACAGGACAGCATCAGTGTTCCCCAGATGAAGGCTGTGCAATGCCCTGGCTGGAGTGAGAGGTTCAGCGTGCTACACTAATAACAAAAATAATACATTTAAAAAAAGAAAGAAAAAGATGGTCATATCTGATAGGCACCAGTAGTGTCATGCTGTGAATAGGAGTACTTGAAGATGGTAACGAAAACGTCTCCTGCTCTTTTTGTAAAACCCTGGACTGTGAGGGAACTTGGTAGAAAACTGTCAAAACTGTTAGTCGTACTCTGTTTTGTTTCTATCGCCCAAATAGAAAAATAGCACCAAAAAAATTAAATCTGCAGGATTTTATTTATTCCTCTGACAAAGAGACTGGTGGGTGCTTGCTGCTAGGTTTTATGAGACTGAAAAGACTAATGGATCTGAAACTCAGGCTTTGTGTAAATTTGCAAAATATGCACAATGACAGTCTTATAGAATTTTTCCTTAATCCATGAATATTAGTTTGACCATAGCGCTGTTGGCTGCAGTGTCTAATTGTTATCATCATGATTTCTAGGTAAATTCTTTCCAGAGACTCCCACTGTATGGAGATACCTACACAAACCTGGGTTTGCCCTGCATAGTTGGCAGCTGTCACCTCAATAGCGTCACTGAGGTTATTCCCTAGAAACTGATGACTGGGAGCTAACTTTAATGAGGATTATTTTAGAGTATTGAGCCATGACTCACCTTTCTTAAATCTAAAGGAAATGGGGTGTATGTGAAGAATGATTGCTGCTAGAAGCAGGGGAGTTCTGTATTAAATATGTACTTAATTGCTTCACAAAATGCTTAATAGAATATATACTCATATTCACTAAAGTATATACTGGAAGAGGATACACTCACCTCGAATAGTTAGATAGGGCTAGAAATCTTGGCTGTGTTTTGTTTGTTCTTCAAACCACTGCAAAAGAGAAAGTCTTATCTCAAAACTAAGGAAAGATGGTGTGTTAGAGGATAGTTAAGGTCCAGATTTACTCAACAACGTGAGTGTTTCTGAGTGAGTATTGGGGTGTTTGTATGCACTCTCTGCAGGAGGCGAGGAGTAGGAGACCTTCAGATGATAAGCCAGACCTTATGCAAACTTTCAAGTAATTTAGTCTGAGACCAGAATTACTCTCTGGAGGGACCTCTCATTTCACTGACTTTTGAGGAAACGTTGAATTAATTGGATGCACCTAACTTAGTTGGTTAAATCTAGGCCTAAATGATAGGATTTCCCTTTTGTTGAAATGGTGCTATCATTGCATGCTGTGTCATGGCTGGTGAACACCTCTTGTGTCACATAATACCTGAAAGGGTAAAGCGTCTGCCTAAAACTCACCTTGCTTGGACCTGCTAGCAGAGCACAAGCATGTGGTGGAAGTGTTAGGCCAGGGATGCTCTGCTCTTCAGAGCACACCCTGGACGTGGAGGAACTTGGATGTTCAAGAGGCTGTTGCTAGAATGGCCATACGTATAGGACCAGGTTGCAGCCAGCACTAGCGTTGCCCGTTGTCTCGGTGTGGAATCCTACTGCAGACATGAAGGTCCGACCCCAGCCAGGATTGATGCTGCTCATGTGGCTGCACTGGGAAATGAGGACGAAACACCTGTATGCTCTTACCATGTGTCAGCAGCAGATGACACCACGGAGTACAGTACAGATCTACTGTAGCCGCTCAGCGGTAGTTACTTTGATGTAGTAAAAAGTGTCCTTGCCCATGGCAGGGGGTTGGAACTAGTTGATCCTTAAGGTCCCTTCCAACCTAAACCATTCTGTGATTCTGTGACATAGGTTTTGTGTATGTATGGATGCCACTGGCTCAAATTTGGTGATGGTTTTAAGTGTCCCTCACATAACCTTGGCTGTGCATGATGCCTCGGTTTTGAAAGCCTCCTGGAGCTCTTTGCTCTCCTCAGTTCTCCTTGCTGATGGTGGGGTTTGGTTCTGAGGAGTTTTACTCCAGGGGAAATTAACACTTTTCACCAAAATTCTCCATATGTTTCTAAGTGAAAAGAGTATGAGAAGAAGTCATAGCAAAATCCCACTCACCAGAGTTAAATCTCTGCTTCTGTCACATAATTAGCGTTGGCTCTGAATGGCTGCACTTACCTGTACTGTTCAACGCAGCTGCAGACAGCAGGGTGAATATTGCAATTAGGGTGAATGCCAGTATGTTATACGTGTATTTTTAAAGGTATCTGTTGTATTACTACATGTTATTTAAACAAGATTTTCTTGCTCGGGAGCCTGAAAACAGCATATCAAAATGTTAATGTTTGGGGTTCTTTTTTTTAACCTTTATTTTTTTCTTTTTTTAAATTTTTTTTTTTAAATCTTTAATCATCTTTCTGTATTTCAGGGCTGGAATGTAATCATAAAAGTTAACATGGCTCTTCAGATTGTTCTTCTTTCTGTAAGCATGGCTTCATAATGGAGATTTAGTGGGCTGTAAACAGGATGTCGTATGGTGCTCTCTGTCAAAAATTAATGATGGCAATGAAGATTAAGTTATTCTTCCGTGAAAATACAGCACATACGCAGGGAGATGTTTGCAAGCAGGCTTAAAATAGGCCATTCCCTGAGGACAGCCTGGGGAGTTCACGGGCTGCCCCCCGTTCGTGGCGAGAGTCTGGGCCTGCCACATAGGGGAGCTGTGTTTAATTCCTGCAAAACCCCGGGACACAAAGGCAGGCTTTTGTTTCTCTTCCTTCCAGGTGGGAGCTGTAGGCTGTGGTGCCTGGATAATCTGCCATTCGGCTACCTGGGGTGCACTCCTGCGGGTCGGATTTGCGCGGCCGGCCTCCTTTCGCTGCCCTTGGCTGTCAGAGCCCAGAGCGTTTCAGTCTGCAGGGATTCATTGTCAACTCGACTGTGCATCTTGCGGGGGGGTGGAGACGGAGGGGGGAGAAGGGTTTTTCCACACATGGAAACCAAAAAACCTGCAGCATACCTATATGGAAAAGGCTTCCGCTCCATGATCTGCTTCTGATTTATGTTTTTTTTCCCCTAGATGCAGCACGAACCTGTCAGTGGGAGAAAAAAATATTATGTTGCCTGAGACAGGTTTGTCCTGATGCTGGCTAGTATGGATTGCCTGGTGTGCCAAGCAAAGCTGTTTCATGTGAGGCATAGTTTTCTGTAATGCGTCTCTCGGGAAGCCTGCGTGGCTTTCTATTTCATTTTTTGGCAGTAGGTGGCTGTCTGCCTCTGCAGAGGCGCAGCCTGAGCCCGAGTATTCCCCAAGCTGCCTGCTTCTACATTCCCCAAACCTGTTTTCCATATAACCCCTCGGTAAAGATGTAAATATTAAGCAGAAGATTTCATGCTTTCCACAAGGGCATGGCTTTCTCAGGGAATTCATTGCTGGTACCGAGGAGAAAATTAGGAAACTACATCTTGGAGGGAAGACGTCATCGTGACCTTTCATTCCCTTGCAGAAGAACTGCTACCTATATTCCAGCCCAATGATCTTTGTCTTCTCACAGCTTCAGTGGTTACTGGTTAGGATCCTGAAAAACATCAGGTTTGGGGATTTTTACATTTCTGAACACCTTCATTTTTTCTTAGTCCTGTGAGTTGCCTTGATTTTTTTTTTTTTTTTTTTAAATTCACCCCATCGTATCCGGTGCGTCTTTTCATGTGAATTCCCTTGTGGGTAGATCTTTGTAGCTGTATAATCCTTTGAGCTGCCTAGACTTGGGAAAACACATCCTTCCCCCTTGTTTTTGAAGCCTGTTGTCTAAGAAGACAATGTGTTTGTGCATGATTGGAATATATGAGCTGATAGGAGAGAATGGAGGAAAAAGAGGTGGCTACGGTACAGACTCCATCCCCTCGCGTGGGGGACACGGCCCGTTGTGGCAGAAAGCAGTTCATTTCAAACAAGTACTGTGCCGGACCTTTTGTGTACACGATGTATACACTAAATCACACCTCATGTTCCAACGCTCCTTCGAAGCTCCATCATGATAATGACATTTAAAAGTATCTGATACGTAAAAAACTATTCCCGTCTCTTCACAAAGATCTCTGGTCCTTCAATTACTTGCGTGTTTCATGGGGAAAATTGCTACTAATTATTATTACTGATAGAGTTAGTCTTTCAGTGAGCAGTGAACATTGCTGTTGTTGCTCGGGAATTAGCATAATAACATAAATTACACTGATAAAATTAACCCAACAAATGTGCAAGTGTGTCTTTCTGTTTTGACCTGTCAGCGGGAGATTACCAGCACTGGCTCCTGCTTTGGGACAGAGATGAGCTGTTTTGCTGTAGGCAAGGGAACTTTGCAGGGATTCCCAGGTTTGCCTTTCAAATATGTACTCTGTACCTGGGTAGACGTGTGGCATTCTTGATGTTGCTGTTCTTAATGGTGTCTTTAGTGAGATTTTTTTCACTTTATGTGCTAAGACATGATCCTTGTCTCACCTAGTTTTACTGGGGAGGACTGGTAATGGGGAAGTAGCCACCTAGCCTGGACTGTCTAGAAGACAGAGTGAGGACAAAATACCTCCCTGTGCCTCTGTGAGCACTGCCCAATACACTGCGTACTCCCGTGCTAATTGATGGACTGCACCAATATTCATCTACGACCACACACACCCCTTCCCATTTTCTACTCTGGTCACTATACTGAGATCTCTGCCATGGCTCCAAAGTATGCATTTTGCTTCTCTGGATTCAACACGGCAGGTCTGATTAAGTCCTGGAAGCTGTGTAGCCATTCCTGTCTCTGTGAATGCAGGTAAGGTCTGAAACACCTTCACAATAATGTTCCCTTGACCTGGCACAGACCACCTGCTCTGTATGTCCAAGCAATTTGCAGCTGCTTTTGCAGCCCAGGGATGAGTATCTGTGGGCCTGGGCCAGAGACCAGACTTGTGGGCAGCCTGTGGAGAGAGGATGGCGATGTGCCTCAAATGTGCCATGTGCCTACTGGGGTGGACTTTTTACAAGGGCCTGTAGTGACAGGACAAGGGGTAACGGGTTTAAACTGAAATCAGGGAGGTTTAGATTAGATATCAGGAAGAAATTCTTCATGGAGAGGGTGATGAGGCACTGGAACAGGTTGCCCAGAGAAGCTGTGGATGCCCCATCCCTGGATGTCTTCAAGGCCAGGCTGGATGAGGCTTTCAGCAACCTGGTCTAGTGGAAGGTGTCCCTGCCCATGGCAGGGGGGTGGGAACTGGATGGTCTTTAAGGTCCCTTCCAACCCAAACCATTCTATGATTCTAAATGGCAGAGGGAGGTGGAGAAGTCCGCCGTGGGTTTCTGCAAGGCTGCCTCTGAATTTTGCTTCGCTCTGGTATGGGAAAAGACATGATCAAAGCTGTTGTTTGTGGATCGCATCTACTGTCCAGGTCCCCTGTTTCCAGCTGTGGTATCTCTTATTTAAAAAAACGCAACTTTTGTAGACAGAAGCCTGTGGGGCTGTGGGATTACCTTTTGGTGTAAATCCCGTCCAATGGTAAGTACCTGCCCAAGCATTTCTTTACCCCAGCTGCCTACTTTTGAGTAGGATGGACTGTTCGAGTAATGTATTGGCACTTCTTGTCGTGTCTGTCACTCATATTAAGTGCTGATAGTGACAGCAGTAGAGAGGAAACACGTCTGCATTTGAAGATAACTCATCTGTATTTCTTCACCCACCTGCTGAATTGACTTGAGTTGGGGATTCTTGCCACCAGATCCCCAAGAATGGTCTTTAAGCCTTAAAGTACAAGACCAGCTGAAGTTTTATAAATACCGCCTAGTTTCTCTCTACCTGCAAAATTGTTCAAGAAGCACAGTGTGAGGGGAAGTATAACTACTGATCACACTGGCCTCAGGATGCCTCCTGTATTTACATTGCCTCCTGTATTTTCCAGATAATCGCTGGAGAAGTCAGTTCTGAAACATCATTAAATCAAATAATGTTTTATTTAATAAGTCATCTTCCTTCTGGCATAAGGCAATTAAGTGGTCTTGTCTAGACTTGCAATGAAATCCCTCCGGAATTTGGCCAAGGAAAGGTATTAGCCATACTAAAAGGCAAAGATTGCACCTAAGCAATGTGCAGCTCAGCTGAACCTGCAAACACAGAGTTGTGGACCCCTTAACTGGGCAAGTAAAGATGTTGCTTACAAGTAAATCATGTTCTTTCCATTTCTTGGACATGGCTATCAGTGAAACAGAATCCTAACTACTGCTTCAAACCTGACCTACCCTGAAGGGAGAGTAGCAGAAAATATTGGTTGCTAGTAACAAAACAACTGTGATAACAGAAGCAACTCTGCAGACACTGCTGTCCTTCACCTAACGTGGTAAAACAGAAGTGAAAACAGTCAAGAATGAAATTAAATCCTGTTAAATTTCTGTTAAAAAACAAAAGCAAACATGCTCTGTAGTGAGCAATGAACATAAATAAAGTTGTCTCATTGTAGAGAGTCTGCCCAGACATGACAACAAGAATGAGTCTTGAAACCACTGGGGGTTTGTGTATATTTCAGAAAGTTTTCAGATGTTATCTTGTGCATTTCAAATAAGCCAGAAAAAATATGGATCTTTGTCTGAATAAAGCATCCAATTTTTGTCTTCTATTCGTCACTAATATTTGATTTTTCTAACTGAGTGAGTAAGCTAGTCAACATCAGAGATTTTCTCAAGCCTAGGAGAAAGCAGCTGAGAGGACATATTCTCTTTCTCCAATGACACATGTCAGAGGAAGACCATGAATAATTTCACAAGCTTCTAATACATTGAGTACAAAGATGTATACAGTATAAAACACCTTGTTGCTGCTCTCTATTTTCAAAGAATTTTATTTTCAAGTTCTTAATTGAATAAAAATATTTTTTGCCTTAATCCAATCTTTTTCCCCAGTTCAGTGAAGGAATCTTTTTCTGGGTTCCTGTGTTCAGTAATGTAAATCTAGTCAATAAATTCAATTCCATGTATTCAGCTGCAGTATAGAAAGGCTAATACAGCTGGGACATCAGTCTTAATAACCTCTGCTCTTTGTATCTGTGGTGGTCTCAGAGAAGTACAAAGGGAGATAAATATATCTCTTCTCATCAGTACAGGCTATATTTGGAAGATCGCATGTGATGTAAATTCCCATTGTTGAATCATTGCAGGAAAAAAAAAAAAAACCCAAACCAACAAAACCCACAAAATCCACAACAAAAACCATCAAAAAACCTGAAGAGTTCTCAATCCCTGAAGAACTCATAGAAAATCATGGTGTCCCACAGTGGTCTGTGGGTCAAAGTGTCCTTCAGGAAATTACAGGCACCTTGGTGCAACCTTTGCAACGCTACTGCGAAACTAAACGAGGGCTCTCTTTCACATCTGAGTTGCTCTTGAACCTCAATGCACTTGATATAATAACCCAGTCTACGTACAGGGCAGCACAGGCTACCAAACGAACTAGCAAATGCATGCTGCGGTGACTAAAAATGTGTAACAGAAAATGTCAAAGGGAAACGGACCATAAGGATGGTGCCTTGAACATAACTGGCTAGTCTTGCTTGGTCCGTTTCTCAGGTTTTACTGCAGAAATGAAAGCTGTAAGCTTGCTCATAAAAGGGGCATCTCCTTGTCGTGGAGGCTTTCTAAAACCTCATTCTCTTTGTTCTTGAGCTGACAGGCAGCACGGCTGGTGTATCCTTGTCTTTGTTCTTTCTTTTAAATGCTGCCGTTTCATTCACCACCTCTTCCCCTGGAAAGACCTAGATAAAGCGTGATTGATTACCTGCTTGGATCCACAGCAAATTATCTCATTCAAAATGTTAATTTGGACCCATTCATGCTCAGGTGAGAGAGTGCAATTTAAAAGACATTTTTAAAAGCCTCTTTCAGGTCCTAAGTTCATTATAAGCATTGAGGGACTTTAACGAACTCGGGGTTTTTTCCCCAAGCATCATATTGCCCCACTCTGTCAGGCCCATAAGATACATCATGGGTGCTGTGACAAGGACAGCCATCTGAAAGGTCTGTTCATACCTGTATAAGACCTAGTCTGTGGACATGATACAGTAGTTCACCACAGACCTTGTCCAAAGTCCACAGGACTCCACATAACCGTTAGTGCTGGATTTGAATTTTTGTTGAAGTTTGACCCAGGGAGGAAAGCAAAGTGACGGAAAACATCTCACTGGAGAAACAACTATCACCTTAACAGCTTTATGGGTGGCTTTGCTTTGTTTAGGAGTCACAAAAAAGACTGCTGTTTATTACTAAGTGATTAGTATGCAGAAAGTAAGTCTGGATAAGCTGGCTCCATTGCACATTTCTTTGGGAAAAGCAGAGTGCTTCACTTCATAGGTTAAGATTTCAGTTTCTGAGCAGTCAAGAGTTCCTTCAAGAGGTGATTCTAAATGTTGTTCATATTCCAGACTGCGTTTATGTTTGGTGGATTGAGTCCCTTAAACATTGTGCACAAGTACAAAAGAGGACGCCAACTTCCAAACTGACTGTAAGAATGATCTTAGGATTGGTATGAAAGAGTTAAAAATATTTTAAACATCTGAATTTGAACAAATTAATCCCATCCTCGTGATGTGATTGCCAATCATTGTAATAACATCCAGATTTTTGTGGACTGGGAAGCTCTTTATAGAGGAGGTCGGTATTGTTAGACCTCTTTAAGCTGAGGAAACTGGGGTATAGCAAAGGAACTGGCCCAGCATCACTCAGCCAGTGATGGAAGTGACAAGAACAGAATCCAGATCCCCTTCATCCCAACCCAGTGAACTTTACATAGGTCACTAGACATCACTATTGTCGTTTGATGAAGGGCAGAAACTGACCCTAAACAGAATGGAAAGGCATGGGACCTGTGTCCTAGTGGGCATCCCAAACCTGGGTCTCTCAACTGGGGCATCACTGCGCCAGCTCAGAGAGTCTTCCGTTCCAAGCATTGTTATTCCTCCTGACTTCTACATTGTCTGTTCTGGCATTTGTGGGAAAAAAGGTAAAAAACCACTGGGTTTTCTTTCCTGAATTCCAACCAGACCATTATGCTGAGCTGAGCATTTCTGACTTGAAGCAAATCCAACTGCAGTGGCCTTGCCATAGGCACACCCTAATTAACAGCAAAAAATTCCATATGTTACACCCTTCATGCAGGCATGACTGTTCTGTGACCTAAATGCTCTGATTTGTCTCGTGTAGGAGAGTTTTCACACTGGGGGCAACTTTGACTCATGTCATTGCCTACATCTGCTCACCTTGCAGGTGTTTTGTCTCCTTTTTCCCCTGAGCTGCTGTCGCTACTTTTCAAAGGCATTTGTTTGCTTCACTGGGTATTTTTAACCCCACAGCCTGCTTTCTCTTTCTTCATCCTCCAGTAAAGTTTTAATGCTGAGTTTATGACGCGGCAATTATTTTCATGGCAACAGACTGTGGCATCATAAAACAGGATTATGATGACTTCACTGCAGGATCAAGGAG
>NW_010223630.1:0-2132 GCF_000690775.1 Eurypyga helias | reverse complement strand
AGGGAAAGCTCTTTTTTAACAAAACATTAATATCTTCAAAAACAATAGGAGAAAAATTGTTGGTGAAGTCAAATTGCGAGTTGCACAAACAAGCTTTGTTTTCTTCTAGTGAGCAAAGCAAAGCAAAGCATCCAGTGATGCACAGTAAAACTTTGAGGAACTCTCAAATCCTGGAAACTGCTTTAGTGCTTATTTGTAGCTTACTCTCATGTATTTGAACTTCTTTTTCTTTTTTTTTTAACTGGGTAGGGATGGGTCTTGAAGTCTCCAAAGAGCAAATTTTCACAAGAGCTTTCCACAGCTGCTATTATAACTATTATTATTCTACTGTAAATATGGGGCAAGAGGTGTGCACGGTGCTTTACAGATAAATAAAATGACTAGTCTTTGCCTCCAGCTGCCCTGAACCACCTAAACAAAGGAGAAAGTGGAGCTTGGGTTAGGCTGGAAATAAACTCTCCTGTGGTAGTTCTCTACTTTGAACTTCTAAATGTGGACAGTTAATGATTTTCACTATTTGCTCCGGGTTTTTAGCCATGTTCTCAGAACACTTGTACTCCTTTTTAAGGCTTGTCAAATTTCAGGCAACTCATGATGCGAATCCTACTCTTACCAGAATTGATTATTTCATCTTTTCTGCATTTCTTTTCCTCAGAAGTCATCTCTAGGCAGTTATTACGGCTTCATCAGGGCAATCGATGCGCTCAGACGGGTTGAGCCTGGTGCTTCAGAGCACTGGGGCTAAGACGGCAAGTACAGGCGGGAGGGTGCAGTGAACCAGCGCTGGCAGTGGGGAGCCAAAACAGAGCTGAAGCAAAGTCATCGGGCTAAATGAGGGCGGTTTTGCAAGAATATAAGGCAGTTTGATGAAGTAGAAACCTTCTTTTTACCGAAGCACCACATCACTGCAGTGTGGGCACAGACTGGGAATGGTGTGATGAGAGCTGGGTAAAAGTCCTCCTCCCCCCTTTTTTCATGCAGGAATCGTACACAGGGGCAGAATCTGAGATGCCCAGACTTTTGACAAGATGTGACACATAGAATATCTTAAAGAAATAACTGACAGGAAAGAATAAGGCCTGCTAATGTTGGGTTTTTTTGGCGAACATACTAACATACAGTGAACAAATCACACAGAAGTGGAGGATTCTTGTATCTGGACATCCAGTGCAGAAATTAATCACTTCTATAGCCCTTGTATTCCTGAGCAATAATGGCTGTTCCTGTGTAGGAGAAAATTGCTGTGATGTCTCCATCTATCTCTATCTCCCCGTCCAGGTTCTAGTGATAGCTGCATCTTACGTACCTGAGGATGGCATTAGTGCTGACACTGCACTGTACCTTCTTGGACTCGGTTGGAAACGCTGTGGATGTCCAAGCCAGACTGCTCTTTTTAAATGGGTGTGTTTTTCCTGTGTGAAGAATCCACCTTAGCGGTGGGGTGGATAATGCAAACCGTCAGGGTTTAATGGGGTGTTTCATGGGTCTCGAGCTAGCCCTCTGCATGGGGCTGAATTTTAATCTGATACGGGTTTTGTTAAACCCTACGCAAATACAGCGTTCAACATTTTCCTCCTCGTGGCTCTGTACCACCTATCTTCATTTTTTGCTAACTCCCCAGAGCTCTAATTTGCAGTGCTGGTATGAAAAATCTGACAGGAACATATGACAGCTCTGGCCAATCTCTCCCCTCAGATGTAAGTAAGACAGTTAATACCCTTTTCAGAAGGATGAGGCAGAAAGCTTGTATATATCATCTCTCTGTATTAATAGGCTACATATGTGGCCCATCCACTACATCTGTCTGGGGAAAACACAGGTTTCTGGTGTTGCTATAGGTTGCTATTTTCACAGTGCAGCTGAAGAAGATGTCGGTGCCATCTTAGCCAGTTACGTCAATCAGTCACCCGAAGCACCTCCGCGGCTCACGCCGTTCGGCCGTCCCACCTAACAGGATCTGACCTGCTACAATTGTCAGAATTTGGATTTTTAAAAGGGGGTCTGAAGAAGTTCTTTAGATTGCAGACGTTCTTAATTTTCTGAGTATTTTGGGGGACGATGAGAACTTTTCATATTGAAAATTGTTATGTTATTTAAAAATCTAATTTTAAAATATTTAATATCTAATATTT
>NW_010223629.1:52211-71940 GCF_000690775.1 Eurypyga helias | reverse complement strand
TAAAACAAATTATACAATTGCTCATGACCTGCCAACACATTCCCAGCCAGGTCCTGAGTAGGACAGGTCAGAGATGGACAGTCTGAGCCTGAAAGCCTGAGGGCCAGGCCAAGCTAGAGAAAGATCGTACCAGAGCCAGAGCAAACCCCAACCAGCGAGAGAGAATGACCGAGTGAGAGAGCAAACAAGAGAACCAACATGGCCCCCGGCCCGCCCCCAGCATATATAGTGAGCATGACATTTGATGGCATGAAATATGTCTTTGGTCAGTTGGGGTCTGCTGTGCTGGCTGTGTCCCCTCCCAACTTCTTTGTAGAAAAGAAGCTGGGAATGCAGGGGCAGTATCAGAAACTGAAAAAGTCCTTGGCTTGATAAAAATATTCCCTAGCAACAGCCCAAAATACTAGTGTTATCAATATTTCTCTCAGCACAAATTCAAAATACAGCCTCATACTAGCTACCATGAGGAAAATTAACTTTATCCCAGCTAAAACCAGCACATTCTCCACTCCTTATTTCATACCATTTAAGCCATGATCAAGTCCCACACTACTCCATAAATTCTCATGAACCAGCTCCCCCCTTTCCCATCCCATCCTACACAGATATCATTCCCTTAGCCTATGGACCATCTTAGAACCATGTCCATAAAATGTGCATTGAGTTCATTTAGTCCATGATGACTAGAACCAGCAGAAGTGCATGAAGGGGAAGAGGAAGCTCTACCTTACCCCCGTTGGCTCTGTTTGGCCTGATTAGAGCCATTTAAAGCAATTGCTCTATATTAGCCCAGGGAAACACCATTAAGGTCACTGGGAGCTGGTGATTTCACGGTGTCGTGGATCAGATCCACATTCATTAAGCTTCAGTGCTCTCCACATCCTCTGTTCCTTCCCAAGCAGTGTTTGCTCTCACCCTCCTCCAAACCCAAACAGCCAGAAGTCAGTAGAAAGCCTCCTGTGGCTACTCATCCTTAAGACAATGCTGTACTTCCCTCACTTCCATCAGCAGAAGAAAACATCTGGGAGTTGTTTGCACTAATATCAGTGGGGAAAATGTGAATACATTTTGTCAGCAGCATAGGAACAAACTCTGACAGTGATAGCTTTGATTTGAGGGGGGTGATGATTGTATCAGTGAGAGTAAGTAGGTGTTTTAATTTTAATCTGTAGCACGATTTATTCAGAAGAGTTAAAATACATTCTGACCTATGCATACACATACACATCTAAACACACCTCTGACCACAAAATTTAGTCTGCTTCATTCAAAGTACATTAGAACGTTTTGCCCTTGGGTCTACAAACAGTTCATGCCCGAGAGCATCAATATGCAGTACGTAGTATCGAGAATTCAATGTAAAAATACCCGTACTGGCATTACACAACAAGCACTGATACAATAAACACCTGAACAACAAACTAACTCCCCTTGTAGGAGCAGGCAGGGATGTGATTTTTCTCTCCATGCCGTATGTCCCTCTTTTTAGGGTCCTATACATTCAATTCACTTGGAACTGTCATTCCAGAAGTGGTTATTGCGCAACTCGCCATACAGCTGTTGTCAATTAATAACAACGGGATATTATAATAAAACGAATAGTCTGTTAGTTCACATCCTGCTTTATTTTCATGCCTCGCTCTCGAGAAAACCAATAGGCAGCTGCTCTGTGACTTCAAACTGGCCCCTATTCATTTCCTACCGCGTGTGCCTGGACACGGAAATGTATTATGCATGCCCACCAACACAAAGGAGCCTCGTTCTTTCTTTGAGCATGTGAAAATAATACATTGGATCTGATGGTTATATAAATAGTTGTAATTATGCAGAAAACAGCCCATGTTCCCTTTGGTAATGGCACCTCATTAATTTTGCTGAAACCTCCTTAAATTATAGCAATGAATTCTGCTGTCAGGTTTGGGTTTGGGGTTTTTTTGTTTGTTTGTTTTTTCCCTTTCATGAGCAAATCGTGCCATCAGAAAGTAAGACGGGAATGTTTCTGCTGTGTTGCAGCGGACAAATTGCCCATCAGGAAAAACAGAGGTGGGAGAGAGGAGAGACGGATAGCGTACACTAAAATTGTGCTTGCGAACAGCTGTAGAGAAAGTATTACTTTGATAAAGAATCCAAGACATAGTTCTGGAAGTAGTGGAGTCCAGTTCCCAATGGATTTGTGTCCTGTGGGTAGCTGAATTGCCTGAAGGCTGCAGCAAAACTCACCATGTCAGTAGACATGGGAGAACCCTCTGAGGGAAAAGAAATAATATGAATTTTGAGGGAAAAACTGCAATCAGCCAGGGGGTTACTTATTATTCTTAACTGCCAGATAATCTCCTTAGGACACAGCTGTGGGCAGAGGAGAGGATTCTTCCCTTGTTATTTACCCTGTGCATTGTGTGGCTGAAAGTCAGCCATGAAACACAGATCACCAGACACCTTGAAGACAGCCAGAGCATCCCTTTGGTGTCCATATGGATCCTCTGGCAACTAGTATGATCTGAGCTTAGGCTGGAATAAGTAAGGAAACAAGAGGAAATGCAGTGTGCTTGAGGTGCTGTCATATATGGTCGAAACTGAACCACAAGTTTGAAAGCCGTTGAGAAGGAAGCTGATGGTGGACATATTGGTACAGCAGTGGAACAGGAGATTAATTTCTTCGGAAACCAGGCTAATAAAGAGATACGTTTTCATTACTGTCACCTTTCTGGATCACTGGGCTAGCTGATAATAGTGTCACCAAGCAGATGGTCTCTACATAAACGTCTACATGTATTCCTCTCAACCCCTCTGTCTTTGGAGGTCCAGGCCTTTAATCCACATATTTCTTTTCAATGGACAAACACTAGAGAAGTAGCCCTCTACTCTCTAAAATGAAGTATCACATAACTTTTCACACAGCAAACTGCTCCAACTCAACGGGTAACAGGAGTGACTGACATCAGGATCAGAAACCACTGGCAGGTACATGGTTGGAGATCGATTTACTTGTATGCTGAAATATTCAAGGAAAATGTAGCTCGGTGTATGTGGCTGGCGTTCACAGTGCAGCCTGGGAAGAGGAGGGTACAGACACTCCTTTCTCCTCATGCATGGAGATGGAGCAAGCAGCTACTGCTCCAGTGATTTTGAACTGAAACAGCCTCAGCATTTTTCAAAACATAATCATTTCAAAGCATAATTATTTCAGTCTTCATTCCCACTTTCAAAACGCTATGAAGAGGCCTCTTCAAAGCCTGAGAAGAGACTAAAAGCTATTTTGATTCCATTTACACAATATTGGCTAGAAAACTAAATGCTAATAAATACTCCACAGATCCCTTTTTGAAATCCTAAAACGGGTTTCCTTTTGTTTGCATTTGGAAGGAAGGGAATTGTTATTGTACACCCTCCTGTATAAACTAATATTAATTGTTAAGTGAAGTGTTTCTGATGTATTTAATTTTATTCTCTATGCTACTGGTTGCAGTAATAGCAACAGCTAATTGGGTTAATTTACTGTTGTTGCCCTGCTGCACAAACAGAAGCACACAGATTCAACTGCCATTTCTCAAGATGCAACTTCAGTTAGTTATCTGTGTTTCTGATTTTTTTTCTTTTTCCAATCCTTTGTTAATTTTGTCTCATCTAACCTTCTAGCTCATAGTGACAAAATTTCCAAAAGAATCCCAAGAATCAGTTATTTCACGAGTTTCCCTCACTCCCAGCTATGTCCCAGCTTTTACCCTCTTTGGTTCTCATACCTGAAAGTGTTGATGAATGCCGTTGTATTCATCTATGCCATGCTCTTCCACCTCTCGTAGTCTGCAAGATACAGATGTACAATGTCACTGTTTTATCTCAATCTGCTTATTCATTTCTTTCATGAATTGCATGTCCATTAAATGTTTTTCCAAACACTTCTCAACAAATATGACCATGCTAAAGAATCTTGATACAGCATATAGTTAATAAAAGTATAAAACAAGTGTCTATTTACTCTGTAAGTCTCCCTAACTGATACACCTCATTTTCTCTCTTTTCTGTTGCAGTGTTTCTTATGTAAATACAAAATCACCCATGTTTTTACTAAACTTTAGTTACTAAAATGGCTTCATTTTTATTCACAAGTTGGGCTACTTAGTAATTTTATTTCATTTTGCTTGACCTTTCCAAGTCCATATTCAGTCTTTACTAGTCCAACGCATTACTCATTCAGTTTCTGAGGTGCGCACAGTACTTCCGGCAAATGCAACAATAGTCTATCCTCTAACAAGCTTACAGCTGAAATGATAGATGACAGAAGCAGCCTGAGCTGGGGGCAATCAGGGAGTGATAAGATTTGCACAGTATACACTTGAGAATGAATTGACCACAGGATATATATAGATCATCACATCCTTGATGGCATGTAATCGTGTAATCAGGGTCTGATAAAGGCTTCAAGACATCAAAGCAATGAGGTTTTACAACCACCTTCTTGTTAGAGTTGTGAGGACAAAAAAAATATGTCATCCTTAAGTTGGAGCCTGGTGTGTTCCTGAAAAGGACTGTGTGATGCTGCTGCCTGCAGCGGCAGAACAGTGGATTTTTCCTTTACTTTTTTTTTTTTTTAACTTTTATTCACAATATCTTTGTATTTGCTTGTTGTGAACAAGGGAGAGAAAGGGTCTTGTTAGAGTGTGGATTTGCAGAAGGTGAATGTCAAACCTGCATACATAAAGGAGAGCAGTCAAGGAATAGCACCTCGTGAATGGATGAAGTGTTAGCACACGATTTAGTGAGAAAGCAGGCATACCGGTGGCTTTCCATCTGCTCCTGTGGTAGCTCCTGTCCATGCCCACGAGGTGAAAGTACTGGATTCACAGCACAAGAGATGGACATTGTGCATTAGGCAGAGTATCACTGTGGACTAGCTGACTGTAGGCTAACCCAGAAACGGCAGCTAACATGCCATGCAGAGCTGTGGGCAAGTGGCGCCCACCCTCCTCACCTGCCGAACCCAGTTAAAATAGACCATAAACTACTTTTCAAATAAGCAGTTGTTCTAGACTTTACAGAGTTAATAAAGGCAGGAAGGAGAAGGAAACTGGTTTGCTGGGTGGGGAGGAGAAGGGGGGGCATGGCCAGACAACAGACTCACAATTGACTGATATGACTCAAAAATAGTTTGTACTCCATCTGCAAACAGTGTATTTCGTAATAAATGGCACTGCTGGTAGAGTGGCTAGATGTTTTAAGAAAAAATTAAATGGCTTATTTGATTATATGAGGATAAAGCATTTGTGCAGGCAAAGCGTAATTAAATACCAAGTTCTTTACAGCCTTCAGAACATTGCTTCAAGGTTAAGGTATTGTCTTTTTCCCTTGTGCACTGATTGTTTTTTGACTACACACACTCTGCCAAATCTGTCAGCTTTCTGGATTTGCAGTTCATTTTCTGATTTGAAATAGCTTTTTCGTACTAGAGAAAATCCTTTTATATCACTGCTGGTGGCTTCCCAAATATAGGTAGCATTCAGGAAGCAACGATGGGAATGGCTTATTCAGCCTGTGTGTTGGGAATGGCTTATTCAGCCTGTGTGTTTCTGTCACTGATCATACCTAGAGACTGAATCCTGTTTAAAATACAGCTTTATTTCCTAACTAACTATTTGCCTGGAAAAACAAATGCCTGAATGAAAAAGGCTAGCTTAAGGGGAAAGTGGGCTGTGATTGCAGTTTTGAAATTTTTTATTGGATACCAAGTAGGAAGAATTTTTCTATGTTGCTACACGACAGGGAAATCCATGAGTGTGTGGTTGCACAGCATCTGCTTGGTGGGTTAGGAGCCCCAGGTCCCAGGAACCACACTGGCAGCAGTTGGGCTGCTGACTTTCTCCCCAGTTTTGGCTGTACCTTGATAGAAACTGCACTGTCTCTGCTGAACATTTCATTTTCCGTCTCTCCACAGAAGCCTGGCAACACTGTTTTGTTGGAATTCTTCAAGTACCTCTAGGCGCTCTGGCACATAATTATTTTTACAAAAACCTTCTCCAGCTCCTTCACTCACTGCCTGCTTCACCCTCCTCCTCAAGTCCCCTTTTGCTGCCTGGCTGCTGAAGGCTTGACACAGCAAAGGCACCAGCTGTTTCTGCAATTGCTGCCTGCTGCTCTGCCCACTCATCCATGCCTACCCATGGAAGTTTGCCAGCTAATTATATTGTCCAGTGGGGGCCAAGGATGGGCTTTGGCCAGTCCCCAGCAGGATGGGATCCTGCTCTATGCAAGCACTCCTGAGCACAACAGCAACACAAACACGTCAACAAAACAGCACTTGAAATAGAAATGGGATTCTGCCACAAACACTCTCAGGAGCTCCTTCCCCCTCTGTTGTTGTGAGGAGTTGGATCTCTCTCCATGCACCGCCTTCACCAGATGTCTTTTGCAGCATACCCAGCGGGTTGGAGGGCCTGGGTTATTTCAAACCACAGCAGCTGCCTTTAAGAGCATTCCTCTCAGAACGTGTATCTTGAATGCAAGCACAAAAGTAACATCTCCCCTTTGCTTTGCTAGAAGAGTTCTGTTACTGTATTTCATGCTGTTTTGACTTGCTGTCTGATTTTTATTCTTACGTGTCTTTCTGGCAATCAAGATGCATTTTCCTCCATGAGAACGCTGCATTTATTCCTCAGCTCTATAGATCTGTTTCACCTTCCTCCGACTCTTTCAAGATAAGCCATTGCTAGCAGGGCTGGAGAAACACAGTACATATTGAACTTTCTGAAGATAGGCAGGAGCAAAAGATTTTTGGTGAGGGAAAGGAGAAGAATTCAGCAGTCCTCACTGCTGAGGCCAGCAGAGACACTTCTTCCACTAATCCTGGGGCAGCATCCACAACCTGTTCTCCAGAAGACCACTCAAGGTTGCAGGCCTGGTGAGCTACATCATATGACTCTTAGTTATTGAGGAAGATTACCCAAAAGCCCTTGTGTAGAGATATGACACAACAAACGCCCTGTTTGGGTAAAACACAAGACGGAAGAGGAAGAGAGAGGACCTGATGGCACAGCCATTCTGCCAGCAAGAAACATGGTCAGTGAAAGGCTTTCCAGATCACGGGGCTACACCATTACCAGGGGCATCAAATCACGCCTTGCTGTTGACCAGAATTTTTGGAAGTCAATTCTGTGGTGGAAGTTTTGCCCTGGAAACCGTTTCCTCATTGTCCCAGATCTGGAATATAAGCAGAGAGCCTGTAAGAAGTTTCAGGTTATAATATGATATTTTCGAAGACCTTCCCAGAAAACATGATTATAGGTGCCATCAGAGTTCTTCTTGCCCAACCTTTGCCACTCCAGTAAAATTTACTTCCATCACCTAAACCAGGCAATGCATTATTCCTTCATATTCATATACAGATAATGGCCCAGAAGGTGCAGGCACTGTAACAGCTTGAATTAGTTTCAATCACACCTTTGTTTCAAAAATAATTGCAGTTTCAGATTAAGCCAAGCTTTGCTTTTCTCCCAACCTCAGACCAACCAAAGTTACATGTAAGCTATTCATAAGGTTGCCTTTGAACTTACCTATAAGAAAAAGGCCTGTTTGGATAAAGACAGGTGTCACTGGATCTACCTTGATATGAACTGAAATGACCATTAATATCTTGAACCTAAAACATATTTTTTGCTTCTTCCATTAAAAATAATGGAACAAACAAAGAGTTTGCTGGCAGCTGTTATTAGGCAAGAAGAGACCAAAACACATGCTAAAACTGAGTTTCCTTACACTCTCCCAGAGTCTTCAAATCTCTTTTCACATAGTAAAAATGAGAAACATTAGGAAAAACTGACCCACGCTGTGACTCTAGGCAGTTAAAGAAGTCTTGCCATGTTTTCACAGTTTCAAAATTCCTGACTTCCAATTACCAAAGCATCTTAAACCACATGTCATTCACTGTAATTCTAACAACATCTGTAGTTTCCTTGGGAATAATTCACTTGTCAGAAATTAAAATTCATTATCACTAATGAGATATTCTGATTTCGGATTGTCATTTCCGATTCTAAATATAAAAGTAATTACCAGCACATATGACCCCCCCCTCCAATGGAACAATTTTATCCTCATTCCCAGAAGCAACATCAATACTTCTGTTGTTTCTTGTAAATTAAAAGCCTTTACCATAATGACCTCCTGATAGTCAAGTAGAAGCTATTACATAGATAGATACAAAGGAATGAAATAGTTGCATCAGCTATTTACAATATTTTCTACTTACAAGAGTAAGAAATAAATACAAAATGGCAGTTATTTAAGTTACTGTGTACAGTTATATAATGCAGCTTTTGATTTTGTTTCTAAACTCATGGGAAAAATGATGCAAAATATGCAGTCGAGTCTCTGAAAACTGCAGCAACACCAGGCAGCGAAGAAAAGTCAGTGCTATCTCTAAATCTCAAAAAATAAAATGTCCTTTCATTTCATCATGCCAACATCTAACTTTGTAAACTACACAACTACTCACAAGAGGCCTTTTAAAATACAAGAAGCAGTTTCATAAGTGAGCTGGATTTCAGGGATAGTTTTGTCAAGTGCAAACCTGACATCTGTGTCCCGCAGCAATTCTCCTTTTTCAGCATACCTTTTGTAATAGGCATCACCATTCTTCTTATGATTTGGGCCTATCAACCCTGTATGCTCCACATGGGATTTCCTGTCTTCGATACAGAGCATCAAAAGGGAGTCACACAGGTAAATAAGCACTTACAGACTCTCCCTTTACCTAGCACTGGTAGTTAAGATCAGCTAAGTAATTGCTGCATTCTTGTACAATCTGTTCTTATTCTGTAATTGCATTGAATACCCCTGTGCATGTCTATATATTATAACACACCTCAATATAACATCATCGATGCTTTACAAGTTAGATTTTTAGACTACTAATATCGAATATATTAAGAACAATGAATGATTACATAAGCATATAAAGAACATTTCTTCATTACTTACTATTTGTTACTGAGAAACTCTATTCTGCACACACTGTTCTGGTTTATTTTAGTTGAAAAGTTTTTCAGAATAAAGCACCATATTGGATATGTCATGAGATCATATCAATACTTAGCCATTACTATGTCCCCTTTTCCACTCCCATTTCACACCCATTTGAAAGACATGGAAACTTGGTGGATTTTTACCCAAATTCTTCTCTTTCTCCTGAGGGCAAGACCATGAGAGAAGATTGATGAAGAAAAGGAGACAGGAAAGATCTTGAATTGTCAGATCTAGTCTAGTGTCATCTCTATCAGCCATGTCATACACATTTTTTCATGAAGTGATAAGTACATAGCATTTTTTTACTCCTATTAGAAATCAGCTAACAGTTAGGAGCATTGAGTTCATTTCCACTTTGAAATTACTCTTATCCATGCTTATTTCCAGTTATTCTTGTATCAGCACTTAGGTCAGTCAAATGTGGCAAGGTTTTTTGGTTAGTTGCTAGAAAATAAGATTTCCTTTCTTCTGATCCTCCCCTCTCACTTGCCTCCATTCTTACTCCTCTTCAGAAAGGATGGATTATCACAACTGTGCGTAATGTTTTGGCTGGGAACCTACCAGTGGTTCACACAGGGTAAATAATACTTTCCTGTTCTCTCCTGGAAGTACTCTGCCTGGTCCAGTCAAAGGTCCCTCGTTGGCCTTCCTGCAGTTGCATCTCAACCTGTTCACCCTGCAGCTGCTCAATGTAACAAGGTCCTGTTCCTCCCTCCTTTGTTTCCAGCTGATGAATTCCAGCTTACGGCAGGAATTTTTGCTACTTAGCAACCTTGTAATTTTTACTTTTACAATTTCATTATTTTTCTATTATGTCAAGACTTGAGGTCATTTGGTTGTTCCTGTACTGTTCCTACCTCCCAGCTGTTACCATCAAGAGTTCATCAGCATGTTCCTACATTTTCTGCCAAACTCTAAGACATTTATGAGTCCCACATTCAATCCCTGAGGAATTCAAGTCCTCTCTTTCCTCCTACTGATTAGTTCCCCTCCACTGCAAGCCTCTTGCCATCTGTTATCGGCCATTTCCTTAGCTATCATATACTAACTGAAACACAAAACTCCAGTCTGATTAATCATTTCTAGTGAGGAAATGTTCTACTGAAGTTCAGACAGATTGGAGCTATTTCACTTCCCTTGCATCAAAAGTTATTTGACTCATGAGAGATAAGTACTAGGTTAGACTGGCACAGTCTAGCATCAGGAGATCATAAATCTATGCTGTGTTTTATCCTATTCCCCATCTAGTTCCTTGACTTTAATTATTCTTTCACACTTGGGATGAATATTGCCTAACTTTCTAGCTCAACAGCATTTTGAATTCAATTTTGATTATGGGAATCAGTATATTTTAGCATCAAGTTCAGAATTACCGTGTTCAGTGGAAAACACAGTAACATTTATTTATTTATAAGGCTGCCTTTCAATTATGTAATATGTCCATCTGGGCATCTATACTGTTGAGGAAACTTCTCTTATTTGTTTTTGAGTTCATTATGAAATCTGAGTAAGTGCCATTTTTCTGCAGTTCTGACTTCAGTCATAATCTTCTTAATTTCAAAACTGTAATATTTTATTGATCTGCCACTTCTTTTTGTGGGTCAGTCTGACAAGTGTCTGCTTCCCTGTGCAGGTTCTAAAGAGACTCTCAGTGGCTCAAATGCAGCAAGACTTCATCAGCACTGCGAATGGCTGAAATCAGGAAAAATGAAAACCATCCTGGGAGTCTTTTAAAATACACTGTAACTAATTCAGGAGTTATGGACTTGACATGCAAGGCTCCAAGTCTTGTGTTTTAAAAATCAAATATAGGATGCTAATGGTCCCATTACATTTTTTTGGTAGGTAATTAATAAGGAAGCCTGACACTAACAACATCCAAGAAAATTGTGCCTACTGTTATTACCGCAGTTCTTCATTCTAAACCTGAGAAGGTAGTATCCTAATTTATATTGCAATTCTTAACATGCTTTCAACTTGGAGAAGTACTCCAATATTACTGTGCTCAAAGGCATTTACACAAGAAAGCACTGAGACAAACAAGGGGAAAAAACAGTCAAAGATGGGTGTGAAATAATTCTGCAGTGCAGCAGTACTTTAGCTTTAGCAAAACTAGTAGAAAAAGCCCTTCTCATTGCCATTCTTCCTAGCATCTCTATAACCACCTGAAGAATTTAACTTCACACATATTTCTGGTTTAGTAAGAGAACTAGAGAATTTGACCTAGTTGCTAGATTTAAAAGAAGACAGACAGACAAAGGAAGAAGTTGGAGGTTTTTAAGGCAGGATGTTGCCAGGGTTATAGGAATTTGCTCACGCAATGCTCTCCACCACATTTGAACCATCCCAGGGCTGTTGCCTGGGCCCACACACTGAAATAAGTGCCTGTGCACAGGTCTTGAGAATGTCATTTATAGACAATGGAAAATACAAAATACTGTGTTCAACATTGCTTCCAGCTCATTTCGTTCCTTTTTCCTTATGAAACCAAATATTCTACGTCTTAAAAAAAAAAATGAAGTGACCTTGGTTTGAGGAAGTTAATTGGATTGTCAAGATGTTTCAGTACTATTCCCAGAATGGCATCATTTGAGTACACTCTCAGTATTTCATAATGGTCTTCACAGCAGCACTGAAGAGTTTCAGAAAAGCAAACCTACTTTTTAAGTCCGTATTGATGCATAGTTCACCTTATCAACATCTGACCAAAACCAAATGTTTGTTACAAAACAGTACACTGTAAAACCTCCTCAGAGAGAGCCAAGTGTGAAGATTTAAAACATGTACATCAGGAGTTTCCCTGGCCCCTGGCCCTGCTAGGGCTCCGCCACAAGTCCCTCTCCCTTGCAGCATCCCTTATTGACTGGGCATCCTGATCAACATCATTTCCCCAGCCCTGCCTCCTGCATGAACCTCAGAGCCATGTCACAGCAGCATCTCTGCTGCTGCCTGCTGGACTCCAGACCTGACTTGGTACCTTGCCTCACCTGGAACTGTAAGTGGATCCTGCCACTGTCACCAGCCATGCTCCGGTCAGACCCTGCAGGACAGGACCCCGTCGGAGAGAGCAAACCCAACCCAAGCTCCAGCGGCAGCGGGGCTGACATCTGACTGCAAAGAAAGCACAAGTCCTGTGGGAGTCTGGGATGAGAATGAGCCTTCCCTGCTCTTTGGTTCTTCTAGACTGCCCTGAATTCCTGAACTGAGGATCAGTTCAACAGAGCACAGCCTGGCTGAACCTTGCTGACACTTCTGTTACACCTCTTCTGTTGGATTATCCTCTGCGCAAGGATTATGGTAGTGTATGCAGTAGTCAGCTTTGCGTGCCAGTGGAGAGTTTTCTTCTGCCTGGGGAGGTCCTTCTCTTGCCAGATTACACCCACCATACCATAGTAGCTACCACCCACAATTTTTGAGGACACCTAGGGATCATAGAATCACAGCATGGTTTGGGTTGGGAGCGACCTTAAAGACCATCTAGTTCCAACCCCCCTGCCATGGGCAGGGACACCTTCCACTAGACCAGGTTGCTCAAAGCCTCATCCAGCCTGGCCTTGAACACTTCCAGGGATGAGGCATCCACAGCTTCTCTGGGCAACCTGTTTCAGTGCCTCACCACCCTCTCTGTGAGGAATTTCTTCCTGATACCCAAGCGAAATCTCCCCGCTTTCAATTTAAACTTGTTACCCCTTGTCCTGTCACTACAGACTCTTGTAAAAAGCCCCCCCCAGCTTCCTTGTAGCCCCTTCAGGCACTGGAAGGTGCTATAAGGTCTCCCCGGAGCCTTCTCTTCTCCAGGCTGAACAAGCCCAACTCTCTCAGCCTGTCCCCATAGCAGAGGTGCTCCAGCCCTCTGAGCATCTTGGTGGCCTCCTCTGGACCAACTTTAACCAATCCATGGGGCCCAGGAGAAGCCAGCAATATCTGATGCAGGATTTACTTCAGAAATATCCAAGCAGTTCTCTGAATGTTGATGACTACAGATTCTTACCACACCATAAGGTATCGGGCACTAATCCCGGTTTCCATGAGGACCCTGTAAAGCACTCTTTTCCTTCTCAGATGGTGCTGCTTGTTCTAGTCCTTGCCTTGATGGCTGGTCAGTAATTATCCCACTGAGCAATGCAGAAGGCTGTGAGGACAGGTTGCTTTTGACATCAAACAACTTTTTAAAAAAACATCTTCAATAAGGGAAGTTGGAGATGTGGTTTGTCTTAGGCCCATATGGATAGAGCAAAAAGACTTGTTAAACCCGTAAGTAAAGTTGAGACCAGAATGATATCATGGGCTATATTTTCATTAATAAAATTCACCCCAGGCAAGGGTTAACACTACTTGAGCATGCCTTACCTGGGTTTTTGTGAGAACACTTAGTGTACTTCCCAGCACATCCTAGGCTTTGAAGCACTCTGCTGTCATGCAGGATGGGGGCAGGAATGGGTTCAGCCTGCTAGCGGGCAGTCTGCCATGAGGAGCGTATTACACTGTTACGCAATCCTAACACCCACCGCCCCAACGTTGTTCAGGAACATATGCATAAATTAAATTAAGAGTGTCGGAAACCGAGGCATTACGGCCTGCCATGCATTACAGCCCAGCATCCCCCAGCCCAGCCACCTCTTGCGCAATCCAGCTCCAGAGCCGCCTAATTCCTAACTCCACAAGCAACTCCTAGTGCTCAGCAGCACAGGAGAAAGGCAGAAGGCAGCTGTGCTTTCCCCACCTGCCCCTAAAGGCAGTTCTCCTGGCTCCCAGCCCTGCCTTACAGAGGAGCAGTGTTCCAGAGCTCCAAATCCCTGGAGGAGGAGGTGAGTGAAAAGATTATGCTGGAATGACGAGCTGGGGCAGGAGAAGAGAATTCATATGACCTTGAATAGCTGTGGAGACACATCCCAGGCTTGGGACCTCTCCTTTGTTTCTGTTCCAGCAGAGCACTCAATGTACCAATTCTCTCCTAATCAGCATCACCCTTTGTGTGTAACACAGGAAGTTTCCCATTTTCTCGATACAGCAAAACACCGCCTTGATTGAATTTCCTCCCTGGAGAGAGGCAGAGGAAGAAAAACCTTCTTCCATCTCTGCCCCTACACTAAGAGCCCCTTAGTGCAGCATTATCTACAATACACAGAAATAAATTTAGCTCGCTGCCTCCAGAACTGAAAAACAAGACAATCAAGAATAGCATAAGATCTGTGCTGTCGTTGCTTTAAAATGCCCTTTGACTGACAGCTCTTACACTCAGCATCAGAACGGAGGCATGTCCAGGCAGCAAACGACTTAAGAAGCAGTGTGACAAAGTTACAAAACCTAGACTCCTCCGTCTCATTTGTTTTTCCCCAGAGCCTTTGACTCAGTAAGTAACTGCAAACACCCACAGCAGCTAGGTCGGCTTTTTAAAGTGTGCGGCTCATACTGTGCGAGCCTCAGCGCTAGTAGCACCACGGCTAAAGTACCCTAGTTGGAAAGGGGTAGTACGTGCTTGCAAGACAACAACTACATCTTTGCAAGCAGTTCCATTTGGAGTCTTGGAAATCATGGAACATGGTTACTTAAATATTGGGCTTAGCTAACGCAAAAAAGATAGATATAAATTCATATATACATATATATTTATATAAAATTCAGATATAAAGACAGTATCAGTTTGTGGGAACTTTATATATTCCCTGGTTTAATGGTCCTTGGGGCAGCATAAGTGAAGCTGTGCCCACAGAAAGAAAGCAGGCAAGTAGGCAATGGTCCTGGCAAATAGCATAGTCATTTATTCTAATTAACTGAATTAAATTACAGGAGTCAGACAAACTGTCTTTTTATAACCAGCCAACAAAATCAATACCAAGGATTAGTCATAGCAAATTTAGCAGTGTTGCCTGTTATGAAGGTGGCTGGACATTTCCTATTAGAAGACTCGCTTTTGAGTCAATTATTCCTTGCAGAACTTCATCTGCCTGGACTGAAATTTTCCATATGTGATATCTAATTTTGTCTGATCCTTCTGGAAAATTTTAGCAAGAAGAGCCCAAACATCTACAAGAATGAAAATAGTGAATAGGATATTGCTTGGCCTTTTTACTTTCCAGGACCCTTCTTTCCACCCTCTTACCTTTTGCCTTGGAGGAGGGATTTGAAATGCAGTAGAAAGTAGGAGCTAGCATTAGGAACTGGGCTTATGCCTCCCCACAGGGTCTAGCCAAGCTCATCTAAGCTTCACAGTCCTAAAATACTCCATGGATGCTCCGGAGAGTTGATAGATGCGATGCACAGAGGTCCAGCGCTCCCTGAGCGCACTGCACCCAGCTCCATCGCTGATACAACCCAGAGGACTGTTGGACATCCAGGAGTGGTGGGAAGCTCCCCCGAACAGCTGCTCTCAGCCATTCTGGACCTATCTGGGATAAATAAAGAAGTTGTACTTAATTGTACCTTTGGTGGCAGACAAGAAACCTGAGAGAAGGACCAGTCCCACTCTGGCTAAGGAAGGGATGCAAATCAAATATGCGGCGTCTGACCTAGGCCGGGGAGGGGGGCAGAAAAGGAGGCAAGAGGGGCAAGAGGACCATGTTGAGACAAGCACCCAGGCGATGGCCCACGTCCATATTCTGTGGAGGCTGTGGCGCATATCAGTGTCCTCTCCAAGGTGGTTTCCATGAGGAGAAAGCTCCCTGAGTGCAAGCCAGGCAGAAACTTCACTGCGGTCCAAGAGGTGCCGATGAAGTGTGATGAGGAAAGCCAGAACAAGGGGAGGAAGGAGGACTGGGAAGAAGCAGAGGACATAGCCCATCACCAGGCAGGAGAGAATACTGCTGTCAGATACAGAAAAAAGGCAGATATTTCATAAGAAAAGTGCTAAACAATAAATATTAAAAAGGCAGTAAGGCAAAATTAACACATTAATTATTATTAATCCCCTTGCTCTTCTAGCAGGTGTGCTGACTACTCCTGGCCCCCAGCACAAGAGATAACCAAGCATTATTCAGCCACACAACACAGACATCAATAACTCTGTCGCCAGGATGCCTAAGGGAATCTTCTCCTAACCTGTTTAAGTCCCAGTGAGCTTGGGAGTAGCTGTCAGAGCAGACTTTGATGATCTGTTCTAATCATCTTTTCAGGCCACTGGGGAAGAAATAAAACCAAACATTTTATTATCTGACTTGCCGTGGGTTTGGGCTTGGGATTTTTGCATTTCTTATCTGAGAAGTTCAACCTCCAGAAAGTTTCTACTCACTTCCTTGGGCTGGGGCTTCAGAGGCTGATCTAACTGTGGTCACACGTGCTCTGCGGAAATGACTATTGATCAGTATGTTATCTGTTCCCTGATGGAGGTGAACACTTCTCCACCCAAATCAGAAGAACTGATAGTTGGAGTTCTCCTTAATCGGTCCCGTGCCAGCTGCTGGGCTGATTTAATATTCCCTAGAAGGCATTTTAACCTACCCTGGGCTACTTTGTCCTGAAGCAGATGAAGAGACCTGATGTTTCCTCCAGCTGGGGGAGCAATCACCTCTGAAATCATCCCGGGTATTCCAGCAGGAATCATCTGCCTCTGACTAAACTTAGGGTGTTCAAATGCCTAGTGCAAAGTTTTTGTCCCAGAGCACCTGCTGCTGCCCCAATTTAGCCCATGTAATGCAGGAAAAAAGGAAAGTGAGGACAACCCAGGTGCTGCTGTGTTTCAGCAGCTGACAACCATTTGGGTTGGAGGCAGGGTGGCACACAAACACCTGTAGATGAGCAAAGCAATGTCCACTCTTTATTCATATTAGGGTTCCCTAAGGTGTCTGTCTGCCATGGGAGGAGGCTGGTCTATTCCCTGTATCTCCTCTCCTCTGAATCTGAATTCTGAAAATGCATGAAGAAAAACAAAGGCAGTTCAAATACGAATAAGGCGAAATAAGGAAAATAGGGAGAAATAAGGAAAATAATCCCTGTCAGGAGCTGGCAATTATCTATTGCAGAAATGAAAAGAAGAAAAAGAAACATTAAATGCTGGCTATGGCACAACCCTTTACCTTGATAACTTCTGGTGCTCAATTCTCCTCAGCCTTTGTATCTTTTTATTCCACTTGATGCAACCTATCTCTGTGTGGTCTTTTATGGTTCCTGTTTCCTGGATCCAAAAGTCATATATTAAACTGTAGAACGGTGTTAGGTATTTTTCCCACGAACAATTGCCAAAAAAGAAAAATACAACAATTGCCAATTTTTTTAAGTCAGTGCATAACCTTGCCCTCTGGCCTCTCATACTTCCAGCCCCAAAATTCTATTCATGTAAGGATCAAATACGTAATATTCTTGTTTTCATACAATGCATATTCCTAATTTAATTCCAACATGCATTTATTGTCATCCTTGTAGAAATAAAACATGCAGCTGTTCATAACATGACATTCAGCAGAAAAATAGCTCGGAGGGCTCAAACGTCTCTCTCCCCTCCAGTCCTAACCTCCACCTTTCATCCCTGGGATGAGAATACAGACAATTTGAAGGGCTTACAACCTTCTTTTTTCAAACCCCAGGTTGTTAAACTGCTTCCCACTTGGCACCTTAAAAAGTCCTTCCTTGCAACTGTCTTGATGCTGACTCTCTCCATAGGGCTGGCTTGCCGGCGAGGAGACAGCCCTGTGCACTTCCCCAACCCTGGAAGCCAGTGAACAAAACCCGTGTGAGCACCCAGATATTTAAGCAGCACATGGTCTCTAACCCTGAACCCTGCAAACACTGGGGAAGTTTAAATGCCAAAGCTTCCACAGCCCCGTATCTACAGCATCATGAACTATTTCACTCTACTAAACTGCATTAGTGTTTCTGTGTCTCACAACCACAGCCAGACTCAGTCTAAAGACCCAGCAACCGTGTTGGTGACGTTGGTTACCACAGACTTTCACAGTGCGCTAAGCTATCTGTGCTATCTGGCTCCATTTACATCAAAGAAGAGATCTGGCCTCTTAATGGGTGTATCACAGTGAGACTAGAGAAAGTTTAATGAAATCCGTGCTGGGATATTTCATTATCTTGCAGGCAATAAAGCCATCAAAACAAAGCCATCCATTATCTTTCCTATTAGGGAAGAAAACAAGTGTTCTATATCATTTAGATTATCTCACTGCCCTCCCTGGTCAAAAAATGATAGTGGCATAACGAACACTAAAGAAAGCAATGTATATTATTCACTTCTTTGTTCCCACAGTAAGAAAGCAGTGCCTTAGAAGTAAGAAAAAGCTTGAGGGCTCAGCTGCATAAAAATCGTCTATTTTACAGCTCATTGCATTGTTAAGTAACATTACAGTGTAATTTGGACTTTGGGATATAGTTTTACAAAGGGTAGACATAGTGCTTGCAGATTTTTTTTTAATGTTCCATTCCCTCAAATACATGACACATAACCAAATTAAATATTTGGATTTTTAAATCTGCACTAAATGGAAATGGCTATGAGCATACATGACAGCAGGCAGCTTCTGGACTCCAGTTCTGAAAATGTAATTGTTTCTAAAGTGATATATTAAACACTGTGGAATAGCTTCTCTCTGTTGTGTATCTTGTTAAAACAGATTATAAGCTCTTTATGGTAAGAGCTCTGTCACATCAACATGCCATAAGGCAGTGATCCTAATAAGAGCTTTGAGACGA
The DNA here is from genome assembly GCF_000690775.1 of Eurypyga helias. NCBI lineage: Eukaryota > Metazoa > Chordata > Aves > Eurypygiformes > Eurypygidae > Eurypyga > Eurypyga helias. Next base: position 53,292 of record NW_010223629.1, on the reverse strand, counting down.
TAATTTTTGTCCCGCTTCATAGGAAAAAGAGACTTCTGTGACTGCACCATTTTTCCCCATCTCTTCCGCAGTCCATCAGTGAGCTTCTCGTAACTTCTGGGAAGTTTTCAATCAAGTGCATCAAAGGAACAGGGGTGTCAGAAATGTTAAGTTCCTCCAAACTCTGTGGAAACAGGCTAGAAATAACTAGATAAAAGGCAGTTACTACTGCCAAAAATCACCAGGGAGCCGGGCAAGTGCATCAGCTAGGTGCAGCCTGGACTGACCCGCCTGGCTACCAAGGCGAGTTGTAACAGGGGCTCTTCTGGCCTGGAGTCACAGGCAACTGCCCTGGGGCTTACTCCCTCATCTCGGTTGGTAATGGGAATGCTCTAACAGAGCACATTTTACTCCAAAACACACATCTTCCACAGCTGTCTGGAACTTGGGACAAATAAAAACAGTGCTCAGCTGTTGCAATGTTTACTAGACATGTTTTGCTTAAGCAGTAGAAGTAAATTACTAGTGAAGTATTCTCTCAAGTTATACCTCCCTGCTTCTCCTTGCTTTCCTGGTACTTCTGTATCTGGTTTTGGCTGGGATGGAGTTAATTTTTCTTCACAGTAGCTAGTCTGGGGCTGTGTTTTGGATCTGTGCTGAAAAGGGTGCTGAAAACAGTGTTGGTAACACAGGGATGTTTTTGTTACTGCTGAGCAGGGCTTACACAGAGTCAAGGCCTTTTCTGCCCCTCACCCCACCCCACCAGTGAGCAGGGTGGGGGTGCAGGAGAAGTTGGGAGGGGACACAGCCGGGACAGCTGACCCCAGCTCACCAAAGGGGTATTCCATACTGTATGACATATAAAGTTGGGGTAAGAAGGAAGGGGGGAACGTTTGGAACGATGGCATGTGCCTTCCCAAATCACTGTTACGCGTGACAGAGCCCTGCTTTCCTGGAGATGGCTGAGCACCTGCCTGCCCATGGGAAGTGGTGAATGAATTCCTTGTTTTGCTTTCCTTGTGTGCACAGCTTGTGCTTCACTTGTTAAACTGTCTTATCTCAAACCACGAGTTTTCTCACTTTTCCCCTTCCAATCCTCTCC
>NW_010223629.1:29126-52169 GCF_000690775.1 Eurypyga helias | reverse complement strand
TGGGGGCTTAGCTGCTGGCTGGCATTAAACCACAAAAGTCCCACAAGATGAATTATATATATGGAACTCTTATTCTTGCTTTATTCTTCCATATAAATATCTGATTAGGTCACACTGCATTGTGCTAATAAGCCATACTAGATTGTAAGGACTTGTATTTCAGGTCACCCTCTAAAAAAGGCCTAGCCATGTCCAAGGGAGTACCAGCAGATCCTAAGATGCAAAATGTCCAGTCTGAGATGAATAGCTCTCAGCTTTCTAAGCTTAAAATAGAGGGAACAGGGGGATCTTTACCATTGCAGAATCCCCATTGATTGCATGTGGAAGACACTCATTACAGACACCGTATTTAATGATGATTTACACCAGAAGTAAACCAAGGCAACTGTGGAGTAGATTTATACAGTATTTGGGATTCAGCAATGCTAGGATTTTACATCTAGGAAATGGAAATGCCTTTTCACTGTTTCCATGGCATTGTTATTTCAATTATGACAGAATGAGATTCTAGTCTCCTTGGCTGTGAGAAATAATCTGAAGCCAAAATGTATGGCTTAGAGGCAGAAATTGAAATCAAAGGGAAATTTAGAAGAGCGCGTCATTATGCTATTGCCCATCTCTAGATGACTAAAGAAAAGCATTTAAAAGAGCAGCAGCATGTATTTTACTTTCGGACTTGAGTCTCCTACAAATAAATGGCAAAAAAAACCCCAAACAACCCCAAACATGGGTAGTACAAACAGTCAGACTGTGTGAGTCTGTGAATATTCCAGGTTCCTCCTAATAAGGAAGTTCCCTACAAATAATATGACTAGAACACATGGTTTTTAAAACTCTCACCTGTAATAAGAATTTTTTATTTAGTAGAAGAAACTAAAATTAGGAAGAAAATAGTGAAATTTCCTTTTATGAGAGCAGAAGAAATTCTGGATTATCTTCTGGAATTGGATTCTTAATATAACAAACTCATTACTGAGTAGCCATTTGTTCAGGCAACTAAAATGGTTATCCTGCGGTAGCACTTCAGTTCCGTATTATTAAATAGATGGAATAAATAGATAGAAGGCCTTTCTCCCGTGTTGGACTTTCATGTTCAGCCTCACCATAATGCACAAATCTTTAATTGTAGGTCGGCAGTAGAAAACCCTTTGTGGTAATTTAGCTTTAAAGCAATTAAGTTCTTAATGTTAATGTACGATAAATTTTCCCTACCATTTTCAGCTTAGCTGGAAGGAGAGGGCCAAATATTGCCTGTGGGCACATTAATGTAAGTTACACAGACAGATGAATGAAATTCATTTGGCATTCAGAGGGTGGAAGCAGGAACAGGTAGCCTGGGAGGAACACAGAGAAATTGTCCAGGCAGCCAGGGATCAGGTTAGGAAAGCTAAAGCACTGAGAGAATTAAACATGGCCAGGGATGTCAAGGGCAACAAAAAAAGGTTCTATAGGTACATTGGTGACAAAAGGAAGACTAGGCAAAACGTAGGTCCTCTCCTACGAGGAGGAGGAACAGGAGCCTTAGTCACCCGGGATATAGAGAAGGCTGAGGTACTCAACAGCTTTTTTGCCTCAGTGTTCACTGGCAAGTGCTCAGGCCACACCGCCCGAGTTGCAGAAGAAAAAGGCAGGGACTGAGAGAATGGAGAACTGCCTGCTGCGGGGGAAGACCAGGTTCAAGACCATCTAAGGAACATCTGCAGGTCCTGAGGGAACTGGCAGTTTAAGTTGCTAAACCATTATCCATCACATTTGAGAAGTCATGGCAGTCTGGTGAAGTTCCCACTGACTTGAAAAGGGGAAAGATAACCCCATTTTTTAAAAAGGTAAAAAGGGAAGACCTGGAAAACTACAGGCCAGACAGACTCACCTCTGTGCCTGGCAAGATCATGGACCATATCCTCCTGGAAATCATGCTAAGGCACATGGAGAATGAGGAGGTGATTGGTGACAGCCAGCATGGCTTCACCAAGGGCAGATCGTGCCTCACTGATGGCCTTCTGCAAAAGGGTTACGGCATCGGTGGATAAGGGAATAGCAACGGCTGTCATTTACCTGGAATTGTGCAAAGCATTTGACACACAACCTTGTCTTTAAATTGGTGAGACAGGGATTTGACAGATGGACCACTCGATGGATAAGGAACTGGTTGTATGGTCGCACTCAGAGTTGCAGTCAACGGCTCGATGTCCAAGTGGAGACCAATGACGAGTGGCCTGAGATGGTCAAAAATCTACAGGGAGGACTGAGAAAACAGAAAACCCAGCAAGAATATTTTGTCAGAAACAATGCTCATCTGTCCAAACACTAAGGCTTCTTCCTTTAAAATCCTCCTTAAGAATCTCACTTATTTGGCGATGGTGAGAGCTGAGATACCTGAAGTGCATGACATGAAACAAAGTAAGACAAAGTTGGCATAATGGACCATGTAATGGTGCAGTATTCTGTGAGGTGAAAACCCCTGAGTCAAATATCTGAAAACTCTATGTGGAAGAACACAAAGTAAAAGAGTATTTTTTCCAATACTGGGATATTTTTTATGATCATAAAAGGTAGCCCAGGAGACTATATAGGGTGCCCTCCTTTGTTGGGTTGTGAGTCAAAAGACAAAGAAGAGCATGGCAAGTCTCAGGATGAAAAAAGCACACGTAGGGTTGGACTTCACATCACCGAGGCAGTTCTTAAAATCCAACCTGAGCAATAACAAGTAAGTCCAGTTTTATTATCCAGCAAAATTTCTTCATTTCAGACATGAAAAATGTCTTTGCCTTTCGGTATAAAGAATCACATCACTTTGTTCTCCCAAATCTAGAACATCCATACTGTTGAAAATAATTATGGACAGCACTTAGTGGCAGACACCTAGCATTCCATGAATTAAGGATTTGTCTTCAGTGATTACTGTTACCCAGACTGCTTGCTTGATTGCTTGTTTTGTTGGCCACACTGGAACAGGTTGCCCAGAGTAGCTGAGGATGCCCCATCCCTGGAAGTGTTCAAGGCCAGGCTGGATGAGGCTTTGAGCAACCTGGTCTAGTGGAAGGTGTCCCTGCCCATGGCAGGGGGGTTGGAACTGGATGATCTTTAAGGTCCCTTCCAACCCAAACCATTGTATGATTATTTTGTGGCAATTATAAGTCAAATCATGGCCATAAATCTGTCATTTTTAACTGCAATAAAAAGTGCAAATATTTAGCTTATCAAGGGAGTGTCACAAAAACATGAATGAGAAACTGATGATGGATCTTTTTGTCGTTTTTTATATTGAAATACCTAAATATATATATATATAAATCTCTTTACTTCTTTAAAGAATAAAAACAAAGTACCAGAGCATCACAGACCACCCTAGAGTAGAGAGAGAGCAATACAGAGGAAAGATACTGCTAAATTGTTACAGGATTGTTGTCACAGCAATGATGAACTGAGGATAAAGCAAGGCAAGGCCTGGGGAGAAGTAGTATTTTTATTAGATCAAGTTATATTGTTAGGAAAAACAAACTAAATTTCAGGTACACAAGCTCTCCTTCAGATGACCCAAAAACCTGTTGAAACTCCCCCAGATAATGCTTTTCATTTCTCAAAGATGGTTACATCTGTATTCAAGTTTGTTTCTCCTCTTTAACTTCACAGTGAAAGTGTTAACGAATGTGTCAAAGAGTTGGCAAAGCACAGGGTACTTGTTCAGACAACGACAGATCCCTGCTCTTTTAGCCAGCTCCTGCTGCCGGACGCTGCAGTAAATATTACCTGAGTTTTTATATGTCTGTACAGCAGAAACAAAAAAGGCATGAATTAGCATCCTTATAAATTAAGGCTCCTTACTGTTAAAGGGTGAAGCAAGCAAGCAGTCCGAGTAAGAATCTTTTACCCCTTTCGCTGTCACATATCCCTCTGCCTCACACGACAGCCAACAGACGATAAAGGTATCATCTTAGAAAAAGTAGTTTCAGAGAACTGCCACTGACACATTTTGTTTTGTACCTGGATTTTTACTTTATACAGTCATATTTTAAGCTATGCCTAGGCTCCTGGTTAAACATTTACATTTGCATCACTGCAACATTAAATATAAGAGCACAGAGGCATAAACTTTGTGTGATTACCCTAACCTGCCCCCGTAAGCCTTCTGTCAAAAGTCTCAACTAAAACAATCCCAGGACGACTTCTACACACTTCTCCATTTAACAAGCAATCCTGTCTTTTATTCCCCAGTGAACCCTGGGGAGTACATTTACCCCGAGTGAAAAGCAGATCATTACATGTGTAAGCTCATCCCTAATTCACTTAGCTATGCAAATGGCGAGTCTCCCAATTCATGCCCCTCAGGAGGTCTGGTTCTCTCCTGCTCACAGTAACGTGCTGCTGTCTAACTTCACATAGCCCGAGAGCTTTGTATCTTCAATTAGTTGGAGAGAAATGTTTGTTAGCCAAAACTTGTGTAAAACTGAAAGAAGATGCTCCCAAGAGTGGCATCCTCGTAAGCCTGTACGTGCTAGTCTGGCAATAATAATGATGTTAGGAGTAAGACAGTGCACACAGAAATAACTCTGAATTTGGAACCTGCTGCATACTCAACAATAAACTAGCAGTGACCAGACTTTGTAAAAATGTTGCATTATGCTCCTAAGACTAAATACAGGGAAAGCACATTAGCCAGCCACAAGCCTTAGAAGTTAATGTTTTGAACGTTCAAAATTTTGGATGCCTATTCAATTTCTCAAACCTTGGGACTCAACCAAGGCATATTATTACGCAGGTATGTTGACAGGAGTTCAAGCTCTTCCAAGTAGTGCTTGCATTGGAACCATGCTGAGAACAGTTTTCTTTTATGTTTATAAGCTTCCTTCTATCCCCTTTGGAAGAAACTAAATTAAAATCCTGGGTAGTACAGACGAATGAGTAGCACATCTGGCAGAGGAAAAGACAATAGGCATTCCCCAGCCTGAGGCTGGCACTAGAAGCGTCAGGAGTTGGCACAGCCTGTATGAACCAGCAAGGACAATGACCGGATGGAGAAAGCAGTGATGCAGCAAGTTCCAGCCATGAGATGATAAAAAGAGATACAGGATTGGAACCATTTTTGGGTGTCACAGGAACACTCGATGGTTTGAGAGCTATCTATTGGCACACACTAGTTAGACGGAAGTTGGAGGCCCTGACAACCATGTGCTTCCCCAGGTGGGCTCAGAACTGAATCACACCAGCATTTGGAATGGATCTTCAGTTTCGTTTCCTCCAAGAGGAACTGAGGTCTGGTGCGCAAACACTGCTGTGAGAAACCAACCAGGTGTAGTAAACGGAGAGAGTTTGCTTCAAAACTGTACTATTTCTCCAAATAGCTATTTTAGACAACAGAGGGCATGTTTCAAAGGTAGCAAAAGTGGTATTCAAACTAAAAGCCACCTGAGGTGGTATTTTTATTTCTTAGATTGACTGTATGAAATCAGGACTTTATTGAACTGGTTGGAGCGAGTCCAGAGGAGGGCTGGAGCACCTCTCCTGTGGGGACAGACTGAGAGAGTTGGGCTTGTTCAGCCTGGAGAAGAGAAGGCTCCGGGGAGACCTTATAGCACCTTCCAGTACCTGAAGGGGCTACAACGAAGCTGGGGGGGACTTTTTACAAGGGTCTGCAGTGACAGGACAACGGGCAATGGGTTTAAGAGGGTAGATTTAGAGATTAGGAAGAAGTTCTTCACAGAGAGGGTGGTGAGGCACTGGAACAGGTTGCCCAGAGAAGCTGTGGATGCCCCATCCCTGGGAGTGTTCAAGGCCAGGCTGGATGAGGCTTTGAGCAACCTGGTCTAGTGGAAGGGGTCCCTGCCCATGGCAGGGGGGTTGGAACTGGATGGTCTTTAAGGTCCCTTCCAACCCAAACCATTCTGTGATTCTATGAAGCTGTTACTGGGTAAGGTTGTGTTATTCAGAAGGTCAGAGCAGTCTATCCTGTTTCCTTAAGTATATAGAATTTTGGATTATGCTTTAATGCAAGACTTGAGTCAGTTCTTAGGTTATCCAAACTATGCTACTGTTAACTTCACTAGCAGCTTCCAACTGTTAAGTTTCTTAAATTATTAACCATATAGCCCCCACAGGTAGAAAAGATAGACTTACTTTTCCAGGAGCATTCCTGAAACACAGAATGTTGTCTCTATTTCAGGCAAAGCTGGATTTCTAGGCTCTGATCCAAATCTGTGAGAGCATGTTACCAGGAGTCCAATAAGGCAATCAATTTCCTCAACTGAACTAGGACGTTATGAGCAGAGAAAATATTTCATATACAAACAAACCATGAAAGTGTAAAGATTAAAGTACACATTTTTTACAAGATGAAAGACAGTTTAACAGACATTATTCTAGCAGCAGGTCAGCTAGGTCAGACCAGGATGTTAGAACCTGCAATCCATGAGGAATTTTAAGAAGCAAGGAACCAGACAGTACTGAAGATGACTGAAGATTACTCACTTGTATACAAATAAAGAACAACAGAACTGGTCCACCTGTGTGCTCCATGAAAAGTTAATTCACATTTTAAAAATAAATAGGTTAAAAAAAAAAAAAAAAAAAAGAGGCAAGCTTACAGCCAAAAGCAAGAGAAGCAACCAGAGATTGGAAAAGCAACATTTCTGAAATTGGTATTCAGAATGAACTTCCAACTGAGACAACCTAGACATTTTCTTTGGATATCTAATAGATGCTTATATAAATATTCTGAGTCATTTTAGAGGAATTCCACAAATACGAATCTCCTTTATAATAGAAAATATGTAGATTCTTTTCATACCCTTATTTTAGGGAGTCCTCAATTCACTTCACCATCTCAGCAAACGGTGGTTAACAATTCAGACACAGCTGAATACCAGAAAAATCTGGACACTACTGAGAACCTGATACAGAGAGAAGTACCTGAGACACCAAGTTCGTTGCCACGAGAAGTATAAAGGCTGCTAACTGGGACAATGACTGAAATCCTTGAACACAGCACTGACCATGCCAACAGCGAGGACAGGGTGAACCATCAAGAGGAAGAGCTTGTCTGGAAGTTATCAGAGAGCTAGCAGCTACTGGCTCAATATGCTAGTGGGAAGAAACTTAGCACTATGTGGGATAAAATGCTGAGGCACAGAAATACATCGCAGCTCTCATGCAGATGCCCAAGTGAAGGAGCCTCCTCCTGCTTGTGTGCAAGGATAAGGTGTTGTTCAGTCCCAGGTACAGAAAGGATTATATCGGTTTTTTGCTTCCCTGTCATGTTGCAGTGAGTGAGCTTCCCCCAAGATGATGGAGGAGGCCGTGTGCTCTCCCAAGGGCAACATTATTCTGATTCCCTCTTTGATCCCCCTTAACTCTTTTCTCAGCAAATTTTAGTGCCCTCACATACACAAACAGGGAAGCTGGGGAAGATGAGCTTCAGCCAGGCCCACAGCTCACTTCTGTGCTGACCTGACTGCGCTGCCAGTGGTAGCCAAGCGGACTCAGAAGTCCGGCATGGTGTAACAACACTCCCTGCTGTCATCAAGGCACACAGAGAGCCTGGGGAGAACCTTTCATCTGCATTCCTACGGTACCTCTAACATTGCTCAGGTGAGGAAGTGAGCTGAGGTTGGCAAGTCACTTGTTGCTCTTAACACTTGGTTCTCCCTTTGCCTCCTCTGCACCCTTCTGGGCACCAAGAACCTGCACCTGCGGTCACTGCCAACCTGCCTTTTCTTTCCCAAAAACTTCCTGGATCTTGGGGACGCAATTACTGCTTACACGGGTTCTTGCAGAGAACTCGGCCTTCACTTTCAAGCTCTCGCTCAAAACCCTCAGCGTCTGTGGCAAGCTGGGGCTTCGATGCCTGTAGAGGAGTTCAGGAGAACCATGCCTCAGTCCCACGAATCCCAGGCAAGCCCTCTTCGGTACCACCCGGTAATCAACAGTCACGCTTTGTGTGATATGAATATGGCAGCACTTCAGTGGCTTCAGAAAAACAGCAAGCTAGTGCAGGATCCGGCCCACCCTTCCTCAAGAGCTCCCTAATCAGGAATAGTCTGGTTGGCCAAGCAAACCCTCCTCAGCGTCTCAGGAAAACTTGAGATATGTGCCTCTCCGTTAGATTCAACCTCAGCAGGCATCACGTTAGCGCATGCAGGTTGTCTCTCCCAGCTGCAAAATAAACTCACAGCCACATCCAAACTCGGATGCCGCTCCCCTTGTTTACAAACACACACAGCCTCTGGTCCAACTCAATCAAGCCCCCAAACTTTCTGTGTGGGAAAGCCGGAGTGTAGTGGACGTATCAGCACGGGGCCACTTTCTGGATGAGGTAGGCATAGATTTTAACTGTCATCCCTCACCACACACAACAGATCTCCCCGACACCCATCAGACCTTCAGCCCCCAACACCCTCAACCCACCCAGGTTGTCCCTAACAGAGCGGTTTAGTAAACCATACAGGCTCACACAACACGCCCAGGAACTGGTGCGCAATCACCCACCCTGGAAGAACACAGTTTTGTCCCAGGGTATCTAGCCCTCTCCCCCAGGCACTTTCTGAGAATTAGCATGCACTAGGGCCCTTTCCCAGCAGGCAGCCCGAATGCTCCCTTCTTGGGAGGAAAGCAAGTTTCACAGAATCACAGAATAGCTGAGGTCGGCAGGGACCTCTGGAAACCCTCCAGTCCAACCCCTGGCTGAGAGCATGGTCAGCTACAGCAGGTTGTTTAGGGCTGTGTCCAGCTGGGTTTCGAGCACCTCCAGTGCTGGAGACTCCATCATCTCCCTTGGCAGATCCAGTGTTCAACCACCTGCACCATAAAAATGTTCTCTCTTACCTTTACACAGAATTTCCTGTGTTTCAGTTCCTGCCCACTGCCTCTTCTGTCACTGGGCACCACTGAGAAGAGTCTGGCTCCATCTTCTTTATTCCCCTCATATCAGGTGTTTATAAACATTGAAAAGATCCCCCTCCAACCATCTCTTCTCCAGACTAAACGACATCAGCTCTCTCAGCCTCTCATTATATGACGGATGCTCCATCTCTATGGTCCTTCGTTTGACTCATTCCAGTACGTCCATAGTTTAGCTGTACAGAAGCAACCTCAGCCACTGTAACTGGGCTCAAAAGAGACGACTGTTACTAACGCAAATACAGCCCTTGAGCCCAAGCAACAGTCAGCTGAGCCAACATAGGATGGAAAACATGGATTTCAGATCTTGCTGTGCTCCAAGGGCTTGCTAAAGAGGAGTTTTAACCAGTGGTACTGACCTAGACAGTTTGGTACAGTAGGTTACCCGCTCAACAGTTCATGCTTCCCAAGGAGGAAGAATGGCTCCAGGTCTATGAAGACATGACGACACAGGGTACAGCTGCAGATCCAATGCTCTGAGAGTAAATACATCCTTTTTTCTACATCTCTTTCATTACATACCCCATTTTGGAATGAAAACACCAAAGCCAGCTGCTTTATTTCACTGTTATCCCTTACAAGAATCCAAATTCCATAAAACATACAAGCAATCTCGCTCTGTGTATTTCTGTATTAGCAGGCTGTATTTGTCTTGTCCTGCCACAGCACCAATAGGCTACTGCTCTCTGCCAGATTGCTGCATTAGGTGTAAATGTAAAAATGGGAATAAATACATTTCCACTGAAGGTCCTTGCTCAAACAGGGTGAGAGGCCTGAAACAATACAAAAGCACACTTCACAAACATTTTGCTTCAGAAGGAAGTCAACCTTCAGACTTTGCCCTCTATCCATGCTTAGGAATGATTTCTTCGGAATCTGGACTGTGTGAGTTCTGGCTTTTACACATCCTCCTCTCTCTTCAGCGAGATAAGCCTGGCTACAGTTCGCTTGTGACAATCATGCTTTACTTCACTGAATAGTTGAGGTTGGAAGGGACCATCTAGTCCACCCCTGCTGCTAAAGCCAGCTGCACAGGACAGTTATCCAGGCAGCTTTTGAGCATCTCCAAGGATAGAGACTCCACAACTTCCCTGGGCAACCTGTGCAAGTGCACAGCTGCCCTTGCAGTGGAAAAAGTGTTTCCTGATGTTCAGATGGAGCTGCTTGTTTCAGTTTGTGCCCACTGCCTCTGGTCCTGGCACTGGACACCACTGAGAAAAGCCTGGCTCCATCCTCTTTGCACACACCCTCCCCCTCTTCAGGTATTTATAGATATGGATATTTCCACCCTCCTGCCTCAAGCTGTCTCTTCTCTAGGCTGAACCATCCCAGCTCAGTGTTTCCTGATGTTCAGATGGAGCTGCTTGTTTCAGTTTGTGCCCACTGCCTCTGGTCCTGGCACTGGACACCACTGAGAAAAGCCTGGCTCCATCCTCTTTGCACACACCCTCCCCCTCTTCAGGTATTTATAGATATGGATATTTCCACCCTCCTGCCTCAAGCTGTCTCTTCTCTAGGCTGAACCATCCCAGCTCTGGCAGGCAGGTGCTCAGCCATCTCCAGGAAAGCAGGGCTCCATCATGCCTAACAGTGACTTGGGAAGGTGAATGCCATCTCTCTGAATGTCCCCCTTTTCCTCCTTCTTCTCCCAGCTTTATATGCTGAGCATGACACCATATGGTATGGGATATCCCTTTGGTCAGTTGGGGTCAGCCGTCCCGGCTGTGTTCCCTCCCAACTTCTCCTGCACCCCCACCCTGCTCACTGGTGGGGTGGTGTGAGAGGCAGAAAAGGCCTTGACTCTGTGTAAACCCTGCTCAGCAGTAACGAAAACATCCCTGTGTTAGCAACACTGTTCTCAGCACAGATCCAAAACACAGCCCCATACTGGCTACTCTGAAGAAAATTAACTCCATCCCAGTCAAAACAGCACACTCAGCCTTTCCTCACAGGAGGGATGCTCCAGTCCTTTAATCCCCTTAGTGGCCCTTCACTAGACTCTCTCCAGTATGCCCATGTCTCTCTTGTACTGGGGAGCCCAGAACTGGACACAGGACTCTAGGTATGACCTCACCAGTGCTGGGTACAGGAGAAGGATCACCTCCCTTGACCTGCTGGCAGCACTCCTAATGCAGCCCAGGATTTGGCTGGAAAAGGCTTCTTTGCCTTCTTCCATTTCAGAAACATCATGCCAGCACTTCTCTCGGCTCAAGTGGTGCGATAGTGATGTGTCTGGGTTTGTTCTGGTATATTAATATCTAATCTATATCTTATATAGATTAATATCTATATAGATAATTGTAATAGATTAATATTATTACAGATAACATAATAGGTATCTATATGTGTCTAATACTGCTTTTTGTGGCACGGTTAGCAGGAAGAGGAGTGGTAAGGGCAATGGGGGATCAAGGTGCTTCACTCCATGTTGCATGTCTTTTTGACCCCCCAGTTGTTTGGATAAATCACCCAGACAATACAACTAAGATATGACCAAATGAAAAATTCCCTCCTTGACACCACAGTTCACAACTGGCACCACGATTCTTTAACACAGCAGCTAAACACTTCTGAATAACGGTTTAATATATTTGAAAATACATTTGCACATTACAGGCGACCTTGGGAAATGCTTCACCTTTCACAAACCAGTGGCCAGTGTCTCTCACTGGGGAAGTGACACCAATTCTGTCAATACCTGCTATTTCTAAGGCACACGTCTGCAAACCACTTCAGAAACACCGCCATAGGATACATTTTATATTTCATTACCATTAAAGTTTCTTTTAGTGAAGAGAGAAATTGGCTGTGTAACCTGAGATTTCTCTAAAGCAATGCAAAGCTCTCAAACTCACTGTTTCACAAAGCTGTAAGAAGGGACATGGTGCTTTTTATTTTCATACAGGTATTTACCTTTTGATGAATTAAAAAGGTCACTTTGCCCCTAGACCAAAATGAAACACAAGTCTCAAAATTCAGAGCATTTTCTCACAGGAAAGGGTGCCCCAGGCATTGGGAGCCCATCAGTTACACAGCTCAGGTCCAGCTTTTGTGACAGGTCCGATGGCGCCACACTTCTAACAGGATCCGGCCTTAAACAGGGTACAGCACCTCTCACCTTCCCGCTCCACCTCAGCGACTCAGGCTGCAGCCCTGGTTGTGCAGGGCTGCCTGCAACGTTCACGCAGTGGAATAACCTGTGATTTCTAAAGTAAAGCACACTGTTCTACCCCACCAGGGAATGAGTGCCAGGATCATGGAGGGGGCACTGGATAAGGGAAAACAAGGGTGAACCTTAACTCACCTTTATACTCATTTGTTGAAACTAACCGAGTGTTGCATGGCTGGAGCCCAGGTAATGCTCCAGGTTTCTGACTGGTTCTTCTACAGCTTTCATCCAAGTGTTCAGATTACATTTTAATGTATGAGTGTATTTACTTTCTCTCTTACAAAATATAAATACAAAACTGCCTTCTAATATCATTTCTGCAATTTTGTAAGTCAGAATTATGTTCAGTATTATCAGACTTCCAAGAGAAACAGAGCAGATAAACCTGGAACTTTTGTGAAGTGAAATCACTTATAAAAGCCAAGTGAAGACACATGTATCCAACATCAATTCAAAGAGATGACATACAGCAACAGTTTCTCATTTGCACATACTGAACAGCAAAAAAGGTAAAAATGTATATATATACAAGATGCTTCCTAGGGAAACAAGCTTGAAACTCTTTTCTACTGCTCATGGATAAGACAACTTTCCCTTAAATTCATTAGTGTATCCCTCTCATTCACAAGAACTAAATCATTTTATCTTCCTGTTCTAAGGCAAAGTGAAAACAATCACATCCTCCTTCAAATCAAGAACAGTGTGAATTAATACAAATTCATCTGAGATCATTCTGAAATACAGGACAGGATCACTAACGATTAACAGCTAAGGTGCACAACCGTTTTGTCATTTTTAAAGAGAAACAGCATTTATACAGAACAAGTTTTGTAACAGAACAGTAAAAAAGTCTTCTGTAAAGAGAATTATTGAAAACCGTACAGCAGGAGACACTATGAGGACCTTAAACAGCTTTCTTTACTACTTTCTTCTATTCAATGTTGTCCTGTTCCCAGCTTTCTGTAAAAAACAACAAAAAAAGAGGGAGTGGAAGGAAAAACAAGCAGAAAAAAAAATTAATTATTAGAATTATTTCTTTTCCAACTCAGTTTATTTCATGCTTATGTCAGTTCCTCTCAAATCTCTTGACTGACTTCTAAGTAGCCCTATAGTAAACACTACAAGTAAACACAACATTTCATCTAGGTCAACCAGCATAAAGCAAAACCACAAAGCTCAATACAGTCTACATGTGTATCCAGCTCTGATTATTGGGTAGAATTAATCCTGAGATAAAAATAAATAACCCAACACTTCTATCCTTCTTTTATATCTGGAATTAGTTATTTAATCCTTTCTAGAGTAGTTCTGTTGCATACAACTAATATCCACTAGTGACATGTTCAAACAGCTTGACTGTTGTTAACTACTTAAAACCGTCACAAAAGTACATTCACCCAAGCACTGAAAAAGTCACAACTGGAGCGGTAAATGGAGAATTCCATTCATAAATTCCATTGAGGAAAGCAAGGTCAAACGTAAAGGGGCTGTCCCGTACTATGTGTTGGTCTCAAGAAACAGACCCATAAAAATGTCTGGAGGTGGGAAGGATCTGGGCAAGAGTAAAAAGGAGTATTTTGTCACTCTAGGACATGCATCAGTACTGTACCTCCATGCACCAGATCATGGAATCATTTAACATTTTGTTCTCCGCTCTCATTATTTGGGGATGTATTATCATCTTTAACATGTGGTACACGAGATGGGAAAACAAATAAATTAAAAATCACAGAAGAAACCCAAGCTGCAGCTAAGGACTATACTGCAATTTCTTGCATCCCATGGCAGTATTTTAATCATGAGACCATCAGGCAGAAACGCATCATTCACATGCAGCCTTAATCCTCTGTTTGGCACAGCTGCTTAGTGACTGCACCATGTGAGGGGAACAAAATCAAGGGAAAAGTTGGGTCCTGCTTACAGAAGCGCTCAGAAATACCAAAAAGCATGAATGTACACGTGTTTCAGAGTAACGCACCAGCCCCAGCTGAAGGATCTGTGCAGGGAACATAAAGTAAGACTAAGATCCAAGTCCAGATCCTGCAGAGGTCAGGTGGCTCACAGGAAATAGGATCTCCAAACCGAAAGGAAATCTATGACTACCAGGTTCACTGGTGAAAAGCAACCAACTCAACGACATCTTGGCAAAGCCTATGGCAAAGAATGTTATGATTTGATAAAACTTGTTTGTATATCTATCGCTCTGAAGATTAACTCCAAGTATTTGTATGGGGATGTCTTTGCTGTATCGAAGCATTAAATGCAATTAGAGGTGAATATTAATGCAAAATAAAGTCATGTCAACATGGTGTACTCAAAGTGACCTAAACTTGCAAACTGAAGTAACAAAAAAAGAAAACATTTTAAAATGTATTTTCATTGTACCTTCAAACACTAACACGGCTTGATGTTGTACAGCATCCTACCTATAAGCTGTAGCCAAAACACTTAGCAGACTTCAATAACTCAATTGCAGAGTAAAGCAGCAGAAGAGGAAAACAATTAAGCGCTGCAGGCAAGAAAGAAAACATAAGCTCTCAGATAGGACTTGAAACAAAAGGGAGAATAAAGATAACTGTCTCCTGTTTTTAAGTCTAGAAGAAATAAATGTCATAAAGCCATATCAAAACGATTCAGTTTACCTCAATAGCATCATCCATTTCTGTGACCTCATACAATCATTTCAGCTTGTTTCTGAATTAGGAAAGTCTTTCTCTGGAGAGCTGTCATCGCTGAGGTCACTGTAGCTGTCACTGGTAAAAGCAATACACAGTCAGAAGGATGGAAAACAAAAGTTTTATTTCAAACCCTTCAACCCAGATGATGCATATGACAAACACTTTCCTCAAATGTAGCCCATTTCCAGAAAACCACTTCTAACCACCTGGTCAGTTTTGGTATTTTAAAATGTCTTCCTCCACAGGAAGGGGCTTAACTTCTGGAGTCTAAGAACTGCTGAGAAAAAATACTCTACCATATAAACAGTATGCTCAGCTTCTTTTAGTTTGACTCCTGCACACTCATTCTGTAGCTTGCTGGTGATATGTACCAGTGACCACGATTAACAACATGGAGAGTAACAGGTATTCAGGGCAAGACTAAAAGGAACTTCTCCTTTACGATAAAGCAAATCATGGGTTTGACTAAAGAAAAAGTTAAGACAATTTTAACTTTACCCAGAATGCTTTAATTTATAATTAAATTCTTGCTCTTCCAGTCAGAACATAAATAATTTTCATTGCATCAAGCAATATCCTGACAGTTTTTTTCCTTAGGTTTTATCCCCTTCTGCTATTTCCTGAGAGAAGCAGACTGGTTTTCACAAAACAAACTGCCATGCAAGTGATCATTTTATAAGTGGCCAGGACGAGAAGACAGTGAAGGACACAAATCACCACAGCAACTGAGAGAAAGGAGTGCCCACAAACCGCATTCTCAGTCAGCTGCAAGGTCTACTGGGTCTCCAGATTCATCTTAACTCCATATGCACAACTTGCACCTCTTCAGGAGAGCCTCCAGCCTCAACCTCCCCCTATTACGCTTCACTTCTACAGGCTGTTATCCAGATACTTGAATTTCCCAAGATTGGAAGCCCGCAAAGGGAGCCCAGAGAACTGACAAGTACATTTGAGCAGCAGTAATTCTGGTCAGTTCAGTGATACTTCTGAGAGCAGGCTATGGTGAACATAGTACAGATGGGGATCTCAAACCAGTGCCACGCTTGGGTACCATCTCCACCCCAGCCACTGCATGCCTGTCCTGTCATATCACCACATACACCTTCATCTTCCAGCCAGCAGCGCCTCAGTCACGTCACGCTCCCCACCTACGGGCACGATCTCCCCGTGACATCATGCACATCGTCAGCCCTGGCTCACCTAGACAGCCTTACCAGCTGATCCGCAGTGACTGCCTGCTGTGCAGGGTTTCAAGGGGAATTGTGTGCATCGCAGCTGGAGATATTTGATCCACACTGTGATGTGGAACAGTGAACAAGCTGCACTCACTCACACTGGTGCTCGTTACTGAACACTGATTTGTAGCCTGATTTTCACCCTCTCTTCTTTGGGAGGGGGGGAACAACCCAAAGATTAAGTGAAAACACAGCCTTTTTAATAGAGTGGGACAAGAGGAGTGGCACCAACAGTCATCTCATTTAATGAGAGGTAATCTTTACCTCTGACTGCTAGGAAAGCCTCCCACAGTTACAGCAAATCACTGTACCAAATTCTGCACAAGACAGAGTAGATATTCTGACTGTTCTAACAATTATTAAGACCATGCCTGCAGCATTCTGCCCTTTCTTCACATGGCACTCACGCTGTTGATCTGGGTCTTCTAAAGAGTGTGTCGTACCAGGCTAGCGAGAAATGCTCAATTCGATCGTTTCACCAGCTGGCAAACAATTACACAGTTCAAGTGAGGAAAGCGTTGTTAACAGTACGACCAAGCATGCCAGATGCACACGGACAAACACAACATCACCGACGTTGTACTTACTTCCTTCTGAAAGTACCCATGGAAACATGGAATAAAAATTCAGCATTATTAAAACAGTTTTGCATTTTGACATCCCAGCACAGTAGCAAAGATTGTCCACAGAAAAAAACAGGGTAAAACTGTGATGGCAGAGAGCTGCATAAACTCATGACAGCCCTGGTTTAAGTCCAAAGTCTTTAGATAACTTTTTGGGTTTTTTTAATGAGCTCTGCTACCCAACGGGAGTCCCAAAAACACATGCCAGAGCTCCACATACAACACAGCAGGGGAGACAGATGCTTGAGTAAAAATGCTCAGGGACCAATGAGGGGAGTGAAGAACCGCCCAGCTTCATCTCTGGAAGACAGTTTCTCCTTTATGAAACTCTTTTTCACACTGAGGCCTCAAGTGAAAAAGCATACTCACATCGCCTTCAGCCAGTTTGCTCTCAATTTGTGTACAAATTAATTAGAAGTTGTCTTGGGCAGGAACCTGACACCCACTTCATCTTGTTTGCAATGATCCTCACAACAGTCGACTCCAACAAAAAGGATCTAATGAGCAGATCTAAGGCCATCACAGCAGTTCTATTCCAACCTATTTTTTTTCTTTCATGGGATCCGGAGTATAAAGATGTGGCTAACAAAAAACCAACAGAACTCAGAGTATGCATTTAGTCAGTCACTTCAGTCTTCAAGGTAAGAGTTTTGGTCTCTTTGATCCTTACACCTAATCTACCTGTAGTTAATGGAAATATATTTGCTGCAAAGTGAAATACCAATCAGTACTTGGCTGGTAAGTCACTGCAGTTAACTTCAGTGTGAAACATCTACTAGTACCTAGCTGGCATTTCACTTGCAGTGAACTGCAACATATTTCCTGACTGGAGCAAGGAATACATCTGCTGTTGAGTAATTACATTATGGAGTTTTGGTTTGCTTTAAAGTTCGCTCATCCTGAGATCCCCAACTTCTCAAGATGTAAGCAACAGAAAGAGCTTCCCCCTGCATGCATTCCATTATTACCAAATTCATGCCCGTTTCAGATCTCTCTGTTCTGCTGACAGAGGCATGTTCATATCTCTGCAATGCATCAGCAGTCTAAAGCACAGAAGGAGGCAAGATGAGAAGATTCCCTATCAGCATGGTATGGAAGACAGCTGATAGCTGGGGCCACACAGCATTTAGCTGGAATGCATCACCTCAGCAACCAATCTCAGCTGCAAAACCATTAGAATTAGGACTCAATATCAATTTTAAACATATATTTCTCAAACAGCCACTCAAAAGCACCAAATTGCCTGCTTTCAATGTTTTTTTTAAGAAACACAGGCAACTGTAAAATGGGTACTCCTCGAATATCCTGTTTGGTTTGGAAAATCCAGATCAACGTTCTGTAAAAACAAAACATTTGATAGTTTCAGAGGGGCGCTTTTTAATCCTTTTTTAATGTATAATTGACAAAATAGTTGTTTTCCAGAAATGCAAATAATTCAAACAAGTTACAGTAGTGCTATACCCTGCAAAGGCAAGAGCCAAGCTAAGTGCATTTCTTCCTCAATGAAAATTAAAGATAAATATAATTACATATAATACAGACTGTGGCTGTTAAAAAAAAAAAATTGTTACAGCTTTCAAGAACCCAGTGAAAAGAAATCTGTCATTATTTATTCCCTCCACAAAAAGCTGAATGATTAAAATTATTATAGTCATTAAAACATTACTTAAAATAAATGCATATTTGATTGTGCAATGGTTATAATTGCAGTCACACATTTTTATGATTATTGTGATCATTTATAATTTATTATGATCACCATCATTATATGATCCTACGCTTCTGTGAAACACCATTTCGTTACAGAATCCCTCAGCACATACCTAAGACTCCCCAGTTCCAACCTGCCAGGCATCTGCACTCACATAACTGGACCTAGGATAACATTTTTATTAGGACCCAGCATTATAAAACTCCCAACCAAGATGCCAGAACATATCTGGGTGTTAAAAAAACCCTCTCAGCTGAGCCTCATGCACGGCATTTAATTCATTCATGGGATTCAATTAATTCACTTTCAGACCTCTTCAGCTGAAATAGTTACCACCAGCTTCTTACAGTCAATGAAGAGAAACAGGCACTTGTATGCTTCTGACTCATTTAACCATGACAATGAGCTATTTGGCTCTTTTAAAGTGCATATTCACTTAGCAACTACAGAAAAAGACTTGGGGTGACTAGCTCAGAAGTTTCTTCCCTGTAAACATCCAACACTAAAACAACAAAGTAATTGCCATAACTAACCATGACTAAGTTCATCACTAAGTACCACTATGCTGAGAAGGGATTTCCTTTAAAACAACTTCTGCAGTTTTCTGCTAGAGTTCTGAGGGTAGCAACAGGTCTTAGCTGCCCTGACCATCTTTACCTGGGGCCTCTGCCACCAGGCCCAGGAGCCTTGGCCCCCAGTCCTTGCCTAAGCTGTGTCGCAGGCATGGCTGTACCCATCTCTGTAGTTCTGTGGTCACTTGCTGACTGGATTTCCTGGACTGACCTCAAACCGAACATTGCACTTCTGCACTGGACTGTCTGTAGGACACGGTGACTGTCACTGGAACCTGTCCGCTTGCTTTCTTTGGTGACTGTGGCACTGGTGATAAGGACACTACCCCTACTAGTACAGCTGCCACCCCTGGCTCCTGCATTGTCTTCTTTTGTGGAGCAACCACTCTCTTGACAGTCTTCAAGCCACAAGATTTCCTTCACTTTCCTCTGAAATGTCCGTATTTGAGCAATGGCAGAAATATGACATCATGCCAGATGTGTTAGTGGTTTGGGACAACGCAGAGGGGACATCAGAGGTAGCTCTGCCCATACTTCCTTGGTCCCTCATAGACCAGAACATGTCACACAGGCTGCTCCCTGTTCAGTTTACAGTTGCTTGCCCAAACCTCCCTACACAGCTGGTTTGGGAAACAGCTGGACCATGTTAGTGCAGGAAGCACCATACAGACAAGTCCGAGTTCTTTGTGCACCTCTCCAGTCCTCTAGCCACTTTGTTCCTTGTCTCTGAATGCAACTCATAAGTCTTCTTTTATTAATGACCTGCCCAGAACCTACATCATCCAGAGCAGATTACTCTGTGACTAGATGGCACTGGATCGGTGTCTTTCGTTAGCATATTCACTGATGACTTGCAAAAATTTCTTTTGGCAGCAGTCCTAGCTGCCCATACTTTCTCACCTAGGAACATTTCTCACTTCCTACATTTCCTCCCATCTACTGGACATCTATTTTTACATTATTTATCTTTAGCTTGTAAGTCTCTTCCTCCAAAGAAACACATAATTTCATTATTTTCAGCTCAGGTTTCCCCTGTATCTTTTTTATGTTATTTCTTTGTTCTGAACAGTGCTTCCTGCTCTTCTTTAAATTATATCTCTTGGAAATACCATTAATGCATTGTGGCCTACTCTTGCAGGCCATTAATAAAGACGCTGTTTGAGAAGAAAAAAGAAATAAAGCCTGCTGATGCTAAACTTGCAATGTTGTTTGGGTTTTTTTTTTCTCCCATAGCTTTATTGTGTGGCAGGGTTTTGCAATCTATATGATACTGTTCTCAAAGATAAGCCAGTTTTTATGACTTCTTCCAAGTGAAATTCTGTAAGACTCAGTCAAAGCCAACATTGCATCTGAAGTTCCCCTCTTCACCCACTAGTTTTCTACTAAAACCTTTTGGTTTCTCCTAAAAATCAGCGTATTTGTGGGTACTGTACACTTTCTGAGCATCTCCTGTGGTTTTAGTGCTCTCTTTCCTTTAAAATGAAACACAAACTGGGAGCCTCTCACCTGCCTCAGCTCCTTATAAAATGGTGACTTCTGTATTTCCATGGAAAGATTTGGAAAACATCATCATTTCAAAGTATTCACAAGGAAATGAAGCGCATGGCTTTGATGGTTAGGTACTCGTGCCATAAAGCACAAGAGGCTGAAACCACAAAGGCAACTCAGATGCCCAACTACCACTTCAGGTAACTCAGTTATAACTCACCACTGAGTTACTCCAATCCTCTGCTCAGTTCCTGACTGTCTCTGCACACACCAAAGCTCCTGGGAACCAAGTTTACCCCAGAGGACGAATTCCAGTCTCAAATGAGGCATGCGCATGCCAATGTGTAAGCATTTTCAGACTGTCTACCAGACTAGGCCTCACAAAAATTTAAGAGAAGGTTTATTCACTTTTATTTATTTAGGGCACTCTCCTGGAAGGTGTGATGCATCTTTAAATACACTGTTTGCTTAGAAGCTAGGGCTTCTGTCCAGCTGTCAGATGTTCTAAAATTGTGTCCTAATTATGGGGCTGTTAAATGATCTGGGGTAATGATTTCCTGTTAAGAATCTCATGCTGAAATATGCATTTCCTTTTGTCTCAGGACTTCATCATTAACTCTCTTTTTAGTGTTTTTAATAGCCTAGTTTAGGTAATCTGCTCAAGTTGCTGGCCTCCACAAATTCTCTTTCAGGGTAAATCTTCGCTCTAGTCACCAGCATGACTACAATTCACGTAGGCAGTGCTGGATGAGGTGTGCAGAAAACCCTCTCCTCAGATTTGTTTCAGACACGTTGTGACATGCCTTAGCTTTACTGCTCAATGAAATCACTAACGTTCTGGGGTTTAAAGGTTTAAATTGGAAATCCTTTCCACTCAGCAGGTGGCTATGTTAATATGAGTGGGTATGCTGTAATTAGCACTGAAATTTCTCCCTGAGCCTTCTTCCCTGCAAAATGCTCCTCTTTTAGCCTCAAAATGTTTTTCTATTCCAGTGCTCTCACAAGACAGAGGGGTTCGCTTGACTGCTGTGCAACTAGGTAAATGGTAGCATTTGTATTTTCATAAATAGTTTGGGGTATGATTTTTTTTTGTCTTTGCTAAATATTTACGTGTTGGTTGGAGTTTGTTGTATGAACATGAAGAAAAAGGGTTGGGCATCCTTTTTTATAGATTACATATTAATTCAAGTAAGTGTAAGTGCGGCACATTCAGTTAACTGGTTAAACTTAAATTCAAGGTTAGAAAATATATTTGCTATATTGCTAAGAAATGTAAATTTAAATTAACAGGGCACATGCAGATCACTCATCTGAAGACAGCAATTTTTTTCTTTGTCTCAGAGAGATGAATAGGTATACTTATGGGAGGAAGCAGTAAAAGAAAGGATATTGGGATCTGGGAAATAAGATGAACTGTGAGGCAGAAATTGTCCACAGGAGGAAAAGCCTGAAAATCATTTGGCTTGAAGACTACCCTCTGGCCAAGCACCACAAAAATGTGACCTATGTAATGCACAGGCACAGATTTTAAAAAGTAGATAATGTTATGACCGCTAATAACGATGACAGGGTAAGGTAATAGGAGTATTTCAATCAAGCTGCAGTTTACAGATCAGAAAGAAATTGTCTCCATATGAACACATCATTGCACAAATGGCGAGGGAGAGCAAAGATGAAGTGCATCTGTGATAGGCAACTGATACCATAAGGAGCAGGGTACCAAAACAGACTGACCTGGCCTGGCTTGGCTATTTTCCATTACTACTGAAATCTGAGTAACATTTCTACTACTCACTTAAGAAAAGGCCCTCATTTTAAGAACAGAAAGCAACAGTCAACAATAAAAAAATATCAAAACCTAGTAAGTTTGGTGTCCTGTTTAGAGGAAACACCTGTAAGCCAGGGTTGGACCTGTTCTGTGTTATTATTCAGTCATTCTGTGATTTTTTTTTTTTTATTTTTGTTATTGTACCTTAGGCTTTCCTCTGACCTCTTTATTATTGTTAATGTAATGAAGCCTTCCAGTACCTGAAGGAGCCTGCAAGGAAGTTGGGAGGGGACTGTTCACCAGGGCCTGTAGTGACAGGACAAGGGGTAACAGGTTTAAATTGAAAGTGGGGAGGTTTAGATTACATATCAGGAAGAAGTTCTTCCCAGAGAGGGTGGTGAGGCACTGGAACAGGTTTCCCAGAGAAGCTATGGATGCCCCATCCCTGAAAGTGTTCAAGGCCAGGCTGGACGAGGTTTTGAGCAACTTGCCCTAGTGGCCAATGGCAGGGGGGTTGGAACTAGATGATCTTTAAGGTCCCTTCCAACCCAAACCATTCTGTGATTCTATAAAACCGTAACTGTTATTAATATAATTCAAATAAAAAAGAATGAGTAAACACCAGTTGAAAACTATAGCTACATTCAACAAGCCAAAAACTCTGTGTCCAAGGCAAGGGGGACAAAGGATTTCAGCTTGGCTGAACCATAAAATTTTGATCTAGATCCAAATCCTTCCATAAGTCTAAAGCTATGCCAACTGTTTTGTTTCAGGCCTGTCTCTGCTGAGTTGTATTAATTATTTAGCTACTGCAAAATAAAATCAGCGCTTTTTTTTTTTGTTGTTGTTACTATCTTCATCCATATACAACTAGGTAAGAATTCAATTTCATTGCTTGATTCTCTAG
>NW_010223629.1:0-29099 GCF_000690775.1 Eurypyga helias | reverse complement strand
CCTTTGAAACAACAATTGATGAAAGTTAACAAAGGAAGCCACTAACTTAATTTGAATTTACTAATGGTTTTTTTTTTTTACTTCTTTCTGGTTATAATGTATGGATCTGGCTTTGGACCCAAAAGCCTCTGAAAAGGAGAAAGTCAGGAACTGTGCTTACTGCTTATAGATACTTTTACACCAGGGTTCATGTTAGGCATGCAGAGGAACAAGTAAATCAACACATAAAGAACTCTTTCTTTTTTTTTTTTCTTCCCCCCTCTTCTGGACTTCTGAATTGAAGGACAGGATAGTCCCTCTAAAAATGTGACTATCCAACTGCAGGCAGGTAAGTAAGAAAGATTACCTTGGAGACAATTTGCATCCACGTTGCAAGTATGCATTGAGTGTCCCAGTTGCTGCTAGCAACAGCCCAAGGTATGGAGGTGAAGGTTTCATAGGTCTTGAGGAGAACTCTGGGTGGAACTGAACTCCCACAAAGTAAGGGTGATCTACAAGATAATGTCAAAAATTGTAAGATGTAGGAAGAGGACAGTAGAGTAACTGTTAGGAAAAAAGTTTATGCAAGATTTCACACAGGAGTCCAGAAGCCAGATGAGCATGTGTTAATTTACGGGTGAAGCATCAGGAACCTTAAATTTTTCCAGGAAAAGCAACTGACAACAAAGGCAGAAGGTTAGTAAGGCAAAATAAGGAAAAGTCATCCTGTGATTCAACCTTAATGTGCACAGTGATGTAATTTAAAGCTGAATAAACAACTTGTACCAACATGTAAGGGGAGGGGGGGAGGGAGGAAAACCACAAAGTCTACATTCACCATGTTATTTTCATAGCATTTTGGTTTCCAGTATACATTTATACATGTATATACATGCACACCTGAGGGGAAAAATAGAACAGTTCCTAAGAGACCAAACAATACCATACAGCAACTATTGTCACACTAAGATACGGATATGAAAGCAACATTCACAGAAAACTGGGGAAAACAACCTTCAAATAATTAGTCCCGGAAGGGTTCTCCTGGGACACTAAGTCCAGTCTCCTGTTACAGAATACAGCTGAGTCGTGTAGTCTTGCACACAAAGGGTCAAGGCTCTGCTGTAACAACCCCTAGGTTTTTCTGCTCCCATTAGAAATCTCTTTAGATACTCTCTTCCTTTGCTTAGCAACCTTTTCCTAATTCACAGGCCATCTTTGTAACAGCCACCTTATCTGTTTCGTATGATGATCTTTTTTCCTGCTATTTGACCTGTGTGATTAAGGATGACAGTATCATCACCATTCAACTCCACCTGCCATGCTAAACAAGCCATGCTGTTTCATCTTCCCTTAAATCTTCAGCACTGCTTCCCAGTCAGAACACCTCTTTCCTACTGCTTCTGCTTCCCTTCTGTCTTCTTCAAAAGGATAAGGAATGAACAATGTTTTCATACTCATCCATGGTGTGCACCTGTTTTAAAGGAGCTAACATGAACCACTTCTAGCGCCAGGACTCTGGATGAAATTAACCACAGATTTCTGCTGGTTCCACAATTTCCAAGGCAATCCCAAACATTGAAGGAATTTCTCTGCAGTACACCATACATGATTACAAGAAACCTGGGATGTCCTTCTATTAAGACAAACTAGTCTACTGCTCTTCTCTCTGCTGCTAAGTCCTAAAGAGAACCTGAATCCTAAATTTATATCCCATAACTTCTCTCTCTCTACCATGCAATTTAGTTCTTTAAAGCTCTAAAACAAGACAACGACAAAGCATCATTTCCTGTGGGGATATTTTGCTATTTTTCTTAAAAGCTTTGCCCAAGCTCTCTAATGTACTGTTATTTCTGTGCTTCTGCTCAAACCCACCCTCCTCCCTATGATGATTGTTTTTCTTCAGTAATCAGCGTCTCCTTGCAGCCCATTGCGAAATAATTCCAGGTTTTACTGCTGGTTTTATTCTTTTCACAGTAACATGCAATTTAAAAATCCTGCCTGATTTATTTCACGATGCTTTCTATAGAAGTTGCTTCATGCAGGGCAGACAAAATAGCCTCCCAACACCAGCAGACATAACAGAGGCAATCCGTCAGGAGCAAACGAAGCAAAGAACACCATGGCAATTAGTAGTTCATGAACTCACATGTATTCTTTGCTCCGAGATTGCTCTCTGTGGTGCAGTTGCTTGACATGGGAAGTAGGTGTCTATATTTGAACACTGGTTCAAAATTACAGCACTGTTTTTCAACATACCATGAAGTATAAAATTAATTCTCAGGAGCATCATGTCACAAACAACACACCATGGGATAAGAATATATTCCTATGACCAATTTCTGTTTCTGCGCATGGAGTTTATCTTAACCAATGGCAATTAGAGGCCACATAAGAAAAGAGAAAAAAAACAATCATCTTGTAAAGTAGCCTGCATCTTCAGGTGTCTGATGCTCACCTAGGCAGTGGCTTAACAGCGAGGAGTTAACCAAGGAATCAAGCAAAATCAAAGGGACTGTTTCTAAGAGCTGTTCTGTGTAGCACTCAACAAACATTTGCTGTGTAGCTCATTTTTATTTCAGAACCTTTTAGAAAAGACATCAAGTCTTTCTTGGTAAAGTAGTCCAAATCTACCAGATTTCCATAGTATCAAACCCTCATCTATAGGAATCACTTTTGTGAAAGAAAGGAGCTTGCTTTCTATTTGATTTTTGTACCTTTTCCTATGATTCTAACCAGAACGTGGCTGAAGGAGACACAAACTGATTGGAAGGCACTTTGGGAGGTCTGTAGTCCCACCTCCTACTCAAAGCAGAGTCAAGGTCAAGGTTCGATCAGGTTGCTGACAGCCTCGTCTAGTCAAGTTTTGAAGGTTTCTATCTTCAAGGATGGAGATTTCACAGCTTCTCTAGGTCATATAGTCCAGTGATGTTTTAAACTTGACCTATATTGCATGTATATACATATTTCATATACTCAAACAAACTGACATATATTAGTTACTGACAACCGACTTAAGAGTATCTGACGAAGCAGGCCAGTGTCATCATGAAGCAGGTTTTTATCTCTAAAAGGCCAAGGTGACCACGAGAGGTCCCTGATGACTGGAAAAAGACAGTCACCATGCCCTTCAAGAAAAGCAAGAAGAATTCGAGGAACTACAGGATGGGCAGCCTAACCTCAGTTTATGGCAAGATTATGAAACAAGTAAGGATTGTTTCCCACAATCCTCCAAGTCATTTCCAGACACATGAAGGACAGGAAGACAATTGGCCACAAGCTTGGGAATGACCAGTCTTTGGATGCAGGGAGAACAGTAGCCATCCTTTATCCTGACTTTAGCACGGTTTTTGATATGTTTTCCTAGCATCCAAGTTGGGGGCTACAGGCTGTGGGTAGACTACAAAGTGTGCTAAAAATAGCTCAACTGCTGTCTTCAAAGAGCAGTGGTGAGTGGTTTCAAGTACAACCAATGGCATACTTGGAGATACTCAAAACTCAACCGATACGGTTCTCAACAACCTGATATATATTTGAAGATAGCCCTGTGTTGAAGCAGAGGGTTGGACTAGATAACCTCTCAAATCATTCTACACAGCCAAATCCCAATGAGCCAGAATTATGACCTTTTGGAAAAGGAGCACATTTCTCCCTGATAATCAGATACACGCACAATGCTTGAGAGGTCTAAGACTGGCTCCTCACATCCTCTGAATCGTCACCCATTGTAATAGGCAGGTGGAGTCAACAGTATTCCCCAACATGATCTTGGCTGTTAGGATAGCTACGTATTGTGCTCACATGCCACCTAATGACCTATAATTTACACAGTTTTAATAGATGCGGAAAGTACTACGGACAAGTAAGACACTCACTCTCCAGTTCAATAATTTCCATTCTGTTCCCTTCCGTATCGTGGCCAACAAATTTCAAACCTTTCTCTTCAAAGCAGTGAGTCAATTCTGGGTTCACCTGAAATATTGAAAGTAATAATAAATGTATTTCCATTTGGTTTTGGTTTTAACAAACAGTAATAGTTAATTGTAATTTTTTTAGTATTCATACAAGAATTAAAGGAATTGAGAAAAGAGTTGGGAACTTCTGCTCTCTTGTTCTAACAATGCTCTGGTAAAAAACTGTAAAAATGGGCATGCTTATTTACTAACAGATGAATCAGTCATTTTAAAGCTTACTACATAACATACAGAAGATTCAAGCCAAGGCCCCTTCTGCTTGCTGTCCTCCCGATTATGAGCAGCTTGCATTCCTCGGGTTTTTTTCAAACATCCCACTACAGCAGAGGTAAAGACTGACCTCCTCTTTGAACACTTCATTCCAGTGGTTATGACACAAGCTGTGGTTCAGCTCCTCCTTCAAAGTGAGGTACTCTGCAGTGAGCTGTTTTATTTCCTTGGTGATGTTCTAACCACTCAGTTAATGTTCACACTCTCAGCACCTTTACCACCATCACATTCTCCTTCCAGCTTTTTAAGGAAACTTAACATTGTCTGAATTAGTTCGCAGCAGGCACACATCTTATAGCTCAGGACTCTCTGGAGATAATGATGGACTCATGTCCCTTCTGAACTATCTCAGAGATAACTCTAGGAGCTCTTGCCTGTCTCCTTGAATGGCAGTAACCAGACACCTTTGCTAAGCTGTTCTCAGACAGAGGAGGGGACCTACACAAGGGGCCTGTAGAGTTGGAAGGCAAGAAGCAAGTGATCTAAATTAGCTTCTGAGTTGTAGGTGCTTTAAGTCTGTCTCCATTTAGTCTGTGAAAGAAGGTCCATTACCTAAACAAAATCTAAGCTTTCAAATAAGCCAAATCATCCGAGTAGCAATGAATTTAAGGATTGTCAGCCTTTACCTTTTAATGACTTCACAGGAAGACAAGTCAGGTAATCTCACACATCACTCTCCAAGACCATTTTGCTAAGACACTGCTCCATCTCTACCACAGAAACAGTACACTACACTATTCCTCTCCATTAAACACTTGCAAGAACACCCCTGAAACACCAGTTTCAGGTGACACAGTACAAGAAAGAGATTGACAAAATGTTGCAAGTCCATAGGAGATCCAACCAGGATGCTTAGGGGGCTGGACCAACATAGAGGGAGAGACTGGATGAGCTGGATTTGTTCATCCTGGAGAAGGTCAAGTGTGGATCTCATTGCTGATTTCAACTATGTAATAGGACAGTATAAAGAAGACTGAGCTAGACTCTGCTCAGAGATTCACAGCACAAGACTGAGAGATAAAAGACAAACTGCCTAAGGATATCTCCTGTTTGATACAAGGGAAAAAAGGGTTCACCATGATGCGGTTAAGCATTGGAACAGTTTCTCAAAAGATGTGGAGTCTTTCTCTTCAGAGAGATTGAAAACTAGATGGGACAAAACCCTGAGCAGCCTGATCTAATTTTGAAGTTGGCTCAGCTCCAAAAAGGGAGTTGGACCAGAAGATTTACAGAGGTTCCTTTCAGTCTGAGTTATACTACCTAACCATTACTAAATTTTGGGTTATGTTTATGTAAGAAATCTGTAGGTAGAATTGTGCCTACCAAGAGAAACACAGTTTGCTCACGCTTTAACTTTTGGGCACAAAGTACATTAGCAACACTTACCTCATATCGATGCCTGTGTCGCTCCTCTACAAACGTTTCATCACCGTAAAGTCTTCCTGAATATACAACAAAAAAGAAATTAATGCTAAGGTGTTGCTTTTATAGTTACAACTATTTCTTGTAATTTAAACCTCAAAAAAATTTCACATGTAACGCATAACAGGAAACTATTCATCTCACTCCAGCTTTCTGTTTTCCTGAGTGATGCTTTTCCTGACTAGTTGCTTTTAATTTACTGTTACCTGAGTTTATTCAGGATTCATATTCAACGTTCCTTGACCAGAAATAGCTTAGGTAGACTAGAGTCTGAAGGCCATGCTCAAACCAATTTAAATTGTGAAGTCCAAATTAAAATTTAAAAAAAAAAATGTTTGAGCGAACAAGCAACATATAATCCCTTCAGGGTTTTACAACAGCTGTACACAAAAGATGCAGTGAAGGAAGTCCATAGCCTCTTAGTAGCATCTGTTCCATTACAATAGATTATGCATGGCAGCTGGCATAACACCTCCAATGACAAACAAACAATATTGTTTCTATTTGTTCTCCTGATCTCATTACCCAAATGACTCAGTCCTCTGAAGCTAATCTGGAACACTTCATATTGCAAGGCAACAAGGAGCAAGTTAGAGGTATACAGTAAACCAAAATTTAATCATATCTCCCACAGTGACAGCTCAAACTTTGCTGTCAATTTATCCTAGTGTCATTTGCATTACTATCTCTCCTAGGGGTTGGTACAAGAACTAGACTGCCAAGATCTCCAAAAACTGTAGAGTGATAATACTGCAATTTTACAGTAGGTGGTATATGTGTTAATTTTAAGGAACCACCTTTTCAAAGTCATTATTTCTATTCAAGTTCTAAAGCATCAGAAACAGGAATCATGTTTCCTGAGCAAAATACCAGATCTTTTTAACAGTCTTTGATAAATAAGGTCTTCTAAACAACTCATAATGCTGGTCAACAGTTACAACACATGTTAATTTTTATTAACATTTCCAAAAAGTGTTTAGGCCACAGAACAACCTGTACATCATGATACGCCTATCTACATCACACCTAGGCGAAGCATCACCCAGGTCCGTCAAATCACTAGCACAGGCATTCTTTAAAAGGTAGATTTTTCATTAAATCTGTATATGTATTACACTTTGGTCTCCTGCGGAAGTAGATGTAACTTTTAAAAGTTCAGAAGGACACATTCCCAACATAGCTAAACATAGTAATAGCTCAGATAATAGGGCAGGATAATATAAGAAATATGTCCGTATTTATCGATGGACAAGAGCATCCTTTTTACACATTTACATTTTACACATTTACACATTTTCAGCATCACTTATATTACTACTATATAATAAGGTGATTAATGAAACACTTAAATATAACATCAATTTTAAAACACATATAGATCAAACAGAATAATTTGTTCCATATTCCGCCTGTTTTTATTTTGCCATTTGAAGCATCCTGTTAAAGCAAATAATTTTTCTTTCCTACAACAAATTATTTGCTTTCCCAATACAAGACTCTTCCCAGGGCTGGGCTAGGCCTAGGGCAGTGCCAGATCAGAGACTGGAGTTAATCAGGCCCTGGCCATAATTAGGATACAAACGAGCAAACATTGTCAAGACAAGGTGAAGACTAATGACATTTAAGGCTGAGGTGTAATGGCAACTCTAGGGAATGACAGGCAGTGTTTAGGCCTGGCAAGAGCATAATGGGTAGGAGTTTGGGTTAGTTCAACCGAAAAGCTCCAGACGTAGAACAAGAAGCCCTGGTTCACACTCAAGAAAACTTGAGAAGGGACATATCCCTTGCACTCTGATCTTCCCAAGAAAATAATGAATTAAACTACCAAAAAATGCACTTCAGTTATCTCAGTCTCCTCACCGTTTTTTAAAGCAGTGTAAAACACTGGACCCTAACTGGCCTTTTCACTGAGACTTCCAGATGTCTCTCATTTCTTCCTTTTGATTCTGATCCTGGGTGCATGTTTATGGAAACAGGATCAGAGTGAATGAGCTGGGGAAGCTGGCACCCAACTGGTGGCTTGGAGTTGGAATCCTTTATACAAAGTATGCTTTGGTGTTTTCGCTTTGCCATGTTACAGAGTTCTTATTAAAAGCAAGTCATAAGAACAGAAATGTAGCTTACTTAAAACAGAATTTTGTGTTTTGAAAACAGTCCTTCTCTTCCCCAGTCTCATTGTTCCACCCATATCTCCTGGATTGTGTTCTGGCATGTCAATAACCTGTAGAAAAAAAATTGTTTAAATAATAGTATCTCCAACAAATTAAAGGCAACAATTGCATCAATTGCATAACAGGCTGCATAGATTTATAAATTGTAACATTATTTATTTTTCCTCCAAGCATTCCCAGCTATGGTTTCCATTTGGTTTCCCTAACGCTTTGTTCTCAGTATTGGGAGTGTAATAGACTAAGGATATTACTAACTGGTCTGCAACTTTTGCTTGATCTTAACATTAAATGAAAAAGCAATTTATTAATTCCTTAATTTATTTTTTAGGGTGGAGGAAAAAAAAAAACCCACACACCTTTCATTTTTAAAAAGATAGCAAAATGTTAGCAATAGGATAGTTGTGCCCAAGGTTATTCTTTGTGCTGTAAGAGTACACAGAATTTTAAAAACTGATAAACTCATAGTTGAAAAAAAAATCCACCAAGTAATAAAGACACCATCTCTGAAAAAGCAAGTCCCTAAACACATGGTGATAGAGGCTGAAAGATTATCCTGGGTAAACATTCTTGTACACTAGGCCCTTTCTTACACTATTTTTTATGCACAATGTTCTTTCTTACACAAGGGGCAGAAATAGCTGTCTTAGCAAGACAACGGCAGTCCTCTTTTTTGGGAAGCAGGGAGAAGAGGAGGGCATGGAGCAGCAGAGTGAAAAAAGGACACTTGTAACAAGACTATAATCTAATGTTGTAGAAGTGGAGTACTAAAAGAGATGACTCCAACGTGTGCTATTTGAGATTATGTATGAGTAATTTATCACAGGGAGAAAACTGAAAAACCTTCTGCCCTAATTCACTTTTACTAAAGAGTTTCTCAGACTGCCTAGGAATCCACAAAAGACTGGGTTGCCTTTTATGAAGAATATGTTATTTAACATAGGATCGCAGAATGGTTTGGGTTGGAAGGGACCTTAAAGACCATCCAGTTCCAACCCCCCTGCCGTGGGCAGGGACACCTTCCACTAGACCAGGTTGCTCAAAGCCTCATCCAGCCTGGCCTTGAACACTCCCAGGGATGGGGCATCCACAGCTTCTCTGGGCAACCTGTTCCAGTGCCTCCCCACCCTCTCCAGGAAGAACTTCTTCCTGATATCTAATCTAAATCTACCATCTTTAGTTTAAGCCCATTTCCCCTTGTCCTGTCACTAAGAATAAACTCAAAGAAGAGGATATACAAATACTGGTTTTGAGGACTGAAGCAGATGGGTCACGTGGCTGCTATGTGGGTCAAGAGGCTACTATGTCAGCCAAGTGAAATCCAGGATGGTGGGATTCAGGGGATGTGAGAAACCATGGCTTAGTGGAAGAAGTGTGTTTAGTTCTGTTCAGTTTGGAAAATCCTGTTGGGTCTCCCAGTCACGTTTAGAAGAAGTCTACCTCAGACAGGTAAAACAGTGCAAAATTAGAGAAACACATGAGCTGAAACTATGACCTATATACTTGTATTCACATATACACAGTCAGTGAGAAATGTAATTGACAAAGAAAGGTTGTAAAAATACAAATATTCACGCATATGGGTAATCTTGAATTGGATTTTTATTAACCTTAATTTGCCCTCTGGCAGTAATGAAAACAGTTTCTGATGATACACTTCATAAAGTGAAGTTACTCAATTTAGAAGGGATGGTAGAAAGTGCTTAGCCTTTGGCCTCATGCCAATGCATTTCAGGTGTGCAATTATCTCTGTATAACCTTATACCTTCAAAATGTTATTTATAAGCTATATACTCATTATAAAATGTCACAAGCAGGAGTTGTGATCAAACAAGTGGGATATTACAAATCCTCTAATTACATCCCAAGTCATGAAGGTGAGGACTATACAACACATTCAGCTAAAAAAATAATCCCACAAACTGAAAAAAAAATTCATTGAATCCTTAGTACTTCAAAAAACATCAGATTGTCTCCTCCTACTTTATTTCTTTCCATTTACTTCCACTTTTTTCCTGAAGTAGTCGCCACAAAAAACCTCACACAGGATGTCAGAAGCAGTTAGAATGCATACAGCCCAGGGGGTGTATATGTCAAACACTCTGACTCTCTGAAATCACACACACAAGTTTGCCGTGAGGTGTTATTTACCTGCCTACAGCCATACTACAGACAACCTTAAAGTTGGGCTCCTGACTCTTGTTAAAGGGAGATGAAGTGGCAACAAGCAGCTACCAAGTACTTCAAGTGTATGCTTCCCTTTCAATTACAAAAAATTCACTTTAACAGCTGTTTAATGAGTATTTGCAGTTGATAAGAAAAAAATGAGGGGTTTGTTTAAGTTCGGAGGTTAAAATCAAGATTAGACGTTTCTTAGTTCTCAAAAGTGTACCAAGCACCTAAATACTGTCCCCTAACCTCAGCCTTAGATTTTACTTCCTAAAAATGTGGGGCAGGATATTTTCATCTAACTTTTCTAACTGAATCATGGTAATATCCAGGTATTTGGGGTCCTCCCTCCCTTCTCAGAAAAAATTTGGATTTCACTGTTTTCACCTTTCAGTATTTGCTGTGCTAAGATACTCTTATCAAAACACTTTGAGCATAATGCCATAAACAGAAGGAAGCATGAGGATACAATAAGTGGGATGGTAACTTCTTGAAGGACACTGCTCACTGTTGAACTCCCCGGTTAAAACGCTGGATCCAAATGAAGTGGACCTGCCTGTCTGTGCAGTCCATGGCAAATTTCAGTAATTTACTGTGCTTAAACATGTTCTCCATGAAAACTCAAAACCATCAGTTAGCAAATATACTCTCTCCTATTCATTAAACAGAACATATCAGTTCAAACAGGTTATGACCACACTCTCAGTTCTTCTTTCTTTCCCGCAAAAAACAAACACTGGATGCTCGTAAGTCCCATTAAAGCTCTAGATGAAAGCCTGAAAGGAAGCCCAGCTTCATCTGCTCTGCTGAGGGCTTCTGCTGCCCTTTGGTCAGAACCTGACATGGGGCTGCAAGCCCAACCAAAGTTCCACGGAGAAATGGTCTCGCAGGGAAGATTTAGGCATTTTACCCCAATTAATCTTTGTCTTCTAAAAGGCCTGCTTCCTTGCCTCAACAGTTACATTAAGTGTGGTCAGGGGCACATATTCGGAAGAGGATCCAACCCTTAAAACTTCCAATAATGTCTGCTAAGTCTTAATTGATGTGTCTTTTAAAATGCATTGCACGATACAACTGCTCAATCTGATTTCTATCTGTGGCAGATTTTGTGCCAGTATGACAGCTGAGTAATGAGTAGCAACGTCAAGCAGCTTACTCTGTGTGTCCATGTTTTGCTACTGGTATGCACATTATAAACCAGCTCTCCAACATCCCCAGGATTTTTAGACTTATGATAGTAAGAAAATAGACAAGGCTTCAAATATTAATTTTTGCAGTCAGGCGAAGAAAGGAGCTACTTATGAAGTAATACCTCAGAGCTACTCTGACTCTGGATCTTGCTTTTTGATATGCTCTGTGGCTCTCACCAACTTCAGCAAATATCACAGCACAACCCTCAACATTTATATATTACATGAGTTTCTCTGCAACAAAGTCTGTGCAAAAAGCTTTCAAAAGCAAAGTGGCACTGCTGCCCTACAGCCCAAGGACAGTAATAAGCAACAGAAAAGCAACTTGCATTATGGACAATTTTGCCGTATTTTGCAAAATTTATTTGATCAGATAAAAGACAAACCTTCAAGTGGTGGTTATTTCAAACAACTGTGAAACTGAACAGATTCTTCAAAGAGCTTATGCTTCCTGCCACAGAATAAATCAGCTCTTATTATGCATTAGTTCTTTGAAGAGTGGACAACAGCACAGAACAACAGGCACCACAAGCAACAAAAAAGCATCAGTAAGGAGGGTGCAAGAAGAGATAAGGCATTAATTAGGTCTTTCTTACCCAAATCTCTGAGAACTGCCAACACTACAGGGATTTTACAGAGATCACGTATTACACACCAAACAGCCAACATGAAATAAATAATGAATCGCTGACATATCACAAAGCACATTCTAGATATAAAACTGTCTGATCAGTATTAAATCATGTAACTGATGAATAGTGGCTTAACTATCCATGAACTGCAATCTTCTTTCAGAAATCTAATGCTTGGATCATTTCACTGTTGTTAGGAAACATGTAAAAGCTAATGAGAAAACCTCTCAGGCCCAAACACTCAACACAGAGCAACCAAGGCTCTGAAAACCCAATACCTAACACTTTAATAATCACCCCAGGACCATCAAGTTTTGTCTTCGTTTTGCCTCACGTCCTGCAGTGCTATTTTGAGAAATACACCTACCTAGGCTAACTTGGAGGGGAGGGGGAAGATGGGGAAGGACGGGGGCATTACTTGATTTGAACTAAGTCAGCT
Source organism: Eurypyga helias (assembly GCF_000690775.1). NCBI lineage: Eukaryota > Metazoa > Chordata > Aves > Eurypygiformes > Eurypygidae > Eurypyga > Eurypyga helias. The sequence goes on along the minus strand of NW_010223629.1, from coordinate 16,856 downwards.
TTGGATGCAAGTTTTTAGGTTTTTTGCCGTCTTACTCTGCCCTTGTGAGGTGAGCAAATGTCACTGCTAAATGAAACTGCTATACATGTGAGCACCGATCAAAGCACCAGGAGAAGCCCCAACCCTAAAGATTAACTGAACACTGAAAGGAGGCTCTAAGATACTCAGCACACAAGAGATGCGCGGAGGGAAAGCTGACAGGAGCAGGGAATACAGTGACATGTACTGATGAATATTAAGTTCATCAGCAAATAGACTCGGTCACCGACAAATGGGATGTTTACACTAACATTTTAGAAACAACAGTACAAACATTTTAAAGAAGAAATTGACAGATGCAACACTAAGAGTGGCACTGACAGCTTCCAGCAACACTAAGAGTGGCACTGACAGCTTCCAACTGGCAAGTAAACCAAAACGACACTTGCCCCCTTCATTCAAAACCAGGGATTTAACATTTTCAGTTACTGAAGAAGGTGCAAGGATCACATATCTGCCAGAATCACATACTCCCTTGTCCCCCACAGATATCCTAGTTCCAAGCAAACCCCATCACTGCCCACCTATCTAAATCACTCAGCCCTCTAGGATGGAACTAATTGCCATAAAGGCACTTGCAGATATCAAGACTACTCAGTGTTCCATTACTCTGACTGGCGTAACGTTTATTTTCAAAAAGATGACCACCATCCTGTAAAAGATCAAAGCAGAAATCATCAATAGATGACTCATGCAGGTACACAGTGATACGAGGAACTAGCTTGAAATATCCTCTCCTCTACTCTCTTCACTAAGTTACAGCACAGTATTGAAATATTCCAACAAATATCAGCTTCAATTTCCTGAACTCTTAAAATCCCATAGAGCATGGCACTGTCAACCATTTTCCAGTCTGGGCAATCCTGTTTTTCAGAGGTTTGTTGTTTCCTATTTTAGAATTAAGTAATAGCCCTACAGCATTTATTTAATTAAAGCCTAAAATCTCTCTAAAAAGGATTCTGTCTGAATAAGCAGAAATTCTGGTATGGAATGTTTTGTAACATTTTCTTCTGAAAAAGTCATAAAGGGTGTAACTTCTTTTTCAAACAGTACTTACTCACCCACAAGCATAGTGCAGTGAGCTGAGAGAGTTAATGGAGATGTTGATATGCAAAGCCCATATAGACATTGCTTAACAGCATTTTAGAACTCATTCTAGTTATTCCAACCACATGTTCCAGAGTCAGCTTAAAGACTTAATCAAGCAGAAACTTTCAGACTGTTAGTGTTAGCAATAGGAGCAGTGCTGGCTATAGAAATATACTGGAGTGCCAGTTATGCCATGTTAGGAAGTGCCAGACCTGCCACAGACTTGAGTTTCTCAGGATTTGGACTGGTCCGGCTTGCATTACAATCAATGACCAAATACTCACGAATTTAATTTCGGAACAATCAGGACGTCTGCAGCTAGGAGAAATCCTTCCCTTCCTACCACATACATCTACTAAAAAAGTCAGAGCTCTGTCACTGCCTTTGAGGGGGACTTCTCCAACTGCAATTGCTAGTAGACGAAATTTTGCCCTTACAAAATTCACTTAAATCCACATGAGATTTATCAGTAGGAGGTAGGCATGAAGCAAGTCTGCATCTCTGAGCATTCTAAAGCAGAGGGAAAAACCTAGAGGGAGAGAGGGCCTGGTGCTCTCTTCACTGAACACCCCAGACAAGACAGGGATAATCACACACCTACAGTCCGAGATTGTTTAAACAGCAGTATGCTGGATGGTCTCTGACTCAGAGAATTATTGTACCCTACAGGCAACTGCCATGGAAGACTCACCTACAGACAAGAAAGCCCTACTAGCGAAGCTATCCGAAGTAGCCAAGATGTGAGATCGTTCTTAGTGGAGACAGACCAAAGCACATATTTTACCCTCAAAACTGTCCAGTGTCCTGTACTTCCTCTACCCTGAGTTACCATGCATGAACCATCATCCATTCCACTTATTTGTCATTCATTAACAAGGTAGCGTTAATTAGAATCACTTCATTATCAGTCATCTCTGCCTTCAGCAAGCAATTGCTCACTACTCCAGACCTTCACTGAGGAGAGTTTCTGGCATCAGCTTCCAGGTAATGCCCAGCACTATGACTTGCACCATCCTAGTGTTCTTGAAGAAATTCCTTTCATCTGCCATAAAAATCAATAACCTCATGGGAAACATGAGAAGAACTAGCAACTGTTATCCATCCCATTTCCCTAACATAATCAGACCACTTCCAGACTGCTTGGATTCCAACCACTGATTCTTCTGACAGAACAGTGTCAATCACCCTGATATCCTGTCCATCTTCAAGTACCAAATTAGCACTGGGCTGATCTGGATGATCAGAGACACAGAAACTGAGTAATTTCTTTAAGAAAGGGAGTGGGCAGCAAGTAGAAAATTATAGATTGCCTTATTTTAATTTTTAGTCCAGTTGGAAGGTACATTTGTTGTGGTATAAAATTTTGCAGCCAACTTCAGAGCTGAGAATAAATCCCTGAGAAGGTCCTGGATCAGCTGAAGAAATCTTTATCAAATGCTGATCAGAACAGCAAGCCACAGGCATTTGTTTCTCATTATTTATTGGAAGTCCTCCTCCTTTTTGAAGCCTGCTAAGACAGGTACAGAGGCACATTTGCCACAAATGTATTGTAATTGTGTGTGCACGTGCTAAAATACAACAGCTGTTGCAAGGGAAATAAAATATATCTGTGGACTATTTCCTTTATTTATTAGAGATGGAAAAGCATCCTATCAAAAGGATAACTACTTGAATAGGGAAAAAAAAAGCGCTAATGGTACAATACCGTATTTTGAAACTGAAAAAAAGAGATTGGAAGTTTTCAAGAGCTTTATTGCCAGAAGAAAGAAGTGCAAAGGCTGTCTAGAGCTTGAAAACCATGTAAGTTATAAGAATACAAACCCAAACATATCTATGGTTTTTGTGGTTTAACACTTTTTTTTTTTAAGAAAACCAGCATTATTCTGTCTATGATTGAATCTGATAAATTCTTTTTTGTGTAATCTGACAACACATGCTTGACTGAGATTAACAACTTCATGCAGTTTAAGATGATTTCACCAACTAAATCTAGTTGCTGTACATTTGGTTAAAAACCTCAATTATATATAAACTGAAGGAAAAAAAAAATACTATCACATTGCGTGATAGTGCCACAAGAAAATGCCTTATTTAGAATTTGGAGTAAATGAATGAAACAGAAATAAATGATTCTAACTCCATAATGATTTTTGTGTATAGATATGTAGGAAGCAGCCCAGTTTTTTCTTTCCGATTGGGATATCATGCCTAAAGATCAGTGGCAGACCATGAGCTTTAATGATCAACTGATTCCCTTTCAAAATGGACACCAGAATTTAAAACCTGACATTTATACATCAAAAAGAGAATTTTCTACTATCTGAGCTACATTACTATCTCTGAAAGGTGAGTGCTTTACCAAAATCAGCTGAATAGAATGAAAAAGAATATACTTACTCAGAAAAAGTTCTTACAAGTTAAACATTAGGCAACAAAAAAAAGCACCCCACGATATGAACCAAGATCCAAAGTAAAGGCAAAGTAGCGAGAAAATATCTTGAAATGTTTTAAGGACACTGCTAAGCAAGCATGTTAAACTCCTACAGGGTATTCTGCAGGTAATATGTCTTTGGAAAAAATCCCCTAAAGTTGTAGACAGCTGCAGACAGTTGTGAAAATAAATGTTACTCTACCCTCAGTGCCAAAATCCTGTGCCAATCTGATTCGTTTAACCAGCAGCTCAGCTGAGTCCACTCTGCAAAACCACACAGAACAACCAGCTCTTGCCAACCACTGACCACTGTAACCTTTAATGGAAGCAATCGGTTCTGATGAGCAACTCTATTCTTTTCAACTCTTCTTTCACATTTAAGCTGTAACTTTGTAGAAATGAAGACAGATACAGATAATGAGGAAATGTAGATAATGAAGGCTAGAATAGTTCTCACATGAATTTATGGTATAGTCATGCTCCTTCCTACCTTCCATCCTCCTCTTCTTTGTTTCTATTTTTGCATTTTGAAATGACATCTCACAAAGGAGCACAACCAGGAACAACTCTCTGCAAGCTAAAGTAACTGTTTTTGGAAGTCAATCATGATCACTTTTACTGTTCAGAGATTCATATCTACTATGTAGATATCTTGGAATATGTTCCTTCAATTCTACTACCTGGTAACATTCTGTTTCCCATAACAAAAGGATATAGAAAGTACCTGTAGAACTGAAATTGGTCACCCCATTATTTAGTGGTCCTTCCACTTAATTTATTAATTTGAGACATTCTAGTAACAATAATCTTAAGGACTAATAGCAGAACAGACATATTGTAACAGGGAATTTCTAGGCAGAAAGCCTCTGGCACTGTCACTGTAATTTTAACTACTACTACTTGTCTTTCATGGCATGTCCAAGACAATAAAAGTATTTTTGCCTACCTGTAACTTTTCCTATATTACAGAGAACAATCTGAATGCTGGGTATATCATCAGTCATACAAAATGGACATCCAGTCCATACTGAAAGCTCTTCAGCAATAAGTAATGGAATTTTCTTTCCCCCATGAAGTGAATAGCAGTAGTGGAGATTACTTCCATGAGTCGTTATCCTTCCTCCCACACATACATCATAACATTTGCCATTCCAGCTGGAGAATTGGAAGAACTAAAGTAAGTGCTGGATATCATACAACGATAATCAAGGCACTGACTTTTAATTCTAGGACTCACCAAGAATACTGTAAACTACAGCAGAACAAAAAAACCCAAACAAACAAACAAAAAGACGACCACTGCATAGGGAGATCATTACAGTGATACAACTTTAACCAGCTAGATTATCCTGCAAAAAATTACCTTGGTATTTTCATTACTGTCTATCCAACAACAGTACACATCTCATCAGCTTCAGAAAAAGCAAAAGGAATGATACATATGAATATCATAGCAGAGATCAATTATCTTAATTATCTCTGCCAGCCATTTCAGAGATGGTTTGAGTCACATGTTCTACATTACATTTAATAGTTTCCTGCTTCCACTCAGAAAAGCTTCAGCTGGCCAAAGATGATCTTGCCTGGACGAATCTTAATTCTGGTAGAAGATTTATGACCTACAATCCAAACCTTTTCTATTTCAAGCAGAAACCACAATGTCTTCCTTCTGAGCAGGATCCTTCCTGTCCCGCTTTGTCTGTTCTGCCTCCTCCAAAAATCTGATAAACATCACTGTCCAGATCTTAATTTAATTCTGCACTCCTTATGATCCTCCCGGTAGCACATTATCCCCCACCACATCAAATGACAAGAATTCTTTAGAATTTGCTTTCCTTAATTATGTTTATACAGGTATCAGGGGTCAAGTTCAGACCACATTTAAAAAGACAAGTAGCTTGACCAGTTGCATCTGTGCTACCTGCAGCAGCAGAGCTCCAATGTTAATCAATTCCTCCCCCAAAGGGCTCCAGTGAGCATCACTAGGATGCTTGGATTCAGCTACAAGGCCCAGAGCTAACATGACAGTACAGACATACCTGGGCAGTTCTCATTTGCTAAACAGATCATAAAATCAGAATTGCAAACCTACATATGCATTTTTAGAGGTTAATATGGTGCACACTTTTAAAATATAATCAGATAGGAGGAGGTATGCACAAGGAAGAAAGAAGAGACAATCAGAGAAGATGTGTGCCTGCTAATGGTTTGGAGAACCATTAGCAAAATGGCCAGAGAGGAAGAGAAACAGATCTTGAGATCATTTCTCATCTAGGAACAAGATGATTAAAGCCTACAGGAAAAATTCTACCAATATTGCTTCTAAGAAAGTAACATCTATAGAATAATGTCATCCTTACACTACCACAAATCAAGTAGGCATTTAATTAGTATGACATCAGATGAACACACCCAGCATAATTCAGACATCCTCTGTGAAAAGTGTGGGTGGCCAGGTACAGATCAATTCAACAGATAATGCAACGATCCATTCAAATGCCACAGGTTTACCAAGCAACCAGCCAAAGAGACTGACACACAGCAAAAGCTCTAGGCTGTGTCACCAGTATCACACGACGTGCAGCTAGCACTCGTACAAAGCAACACGGAGCAGCTACAGCCTCGCAAATGGAAAGTTATCAGTTATTTAATGCTGCCCACACAAAAATAATTTGTACCCTTCAACTGCACCTCTAACAGTTTGTGACTCCAGTAGAACAAAGCGTCAGAGAGCTCGAGAAATAATTTTTAGTTAAAAATCAGAGGTCTACAGTGAATGACTGTCGAATCCATTGCAAATGCAGCTCTGTTGTTCAGTGCCTAACTGCACAGTATCACCTCATACAAGTCAAGGATGGGAGGCAAATAAATACAGATCTAAGGAAACAGAAAACCTCATTTAACACAAAAGTCTTCCTTTTGGTGGAATCTTTCTATTAGTCTTCTACCTCATCTCCAACAAGTAGTGATGGGGGGAGGAAGTAGAGAATTTATTAAAAATAAAAAACTTTGGCTAATAGTTCTTCTTTATTTTTAAATAAAATTATATAGTTTAGAACATAATGAACAGACCACTCATTAAATCCACACTCCAGAACAACTGATACAAATTCCCCAGGTTTTTCTTGCCCATGCACTCTTCACTACATGCTAAATTCCACTTCTCAGTCCTGGATATCTAGAACGATGTTATGACAAGGGTGTAAGTCCTCAGCTGCTGCACACACCTTTCTTTTGCAGGTATCAAGTCACTTAAGAGAGACAAGCGTGTTTCATTGCCTCCACTTGGCATGAGAAAAATAAGGCAGATGAAGTGATTTGTTTAACCCAGCAGATCACCTAATCTTGTTCTGACACTTAGAAACAAGGCAGCTAACGACAGACTCACACATTCCTAAGTGAGCTTCTAAGAAGGCCAGTACCTTAATGTAACTTGGTCAGTTATCTCGGGAGAGAAACTTCTATGGAAATTACATTCTTAATATCAAGGGTGATTTCATGTAGTTTTCCACATATCAACTGCATAATACAGGTAATCTATTTCACGTTCCTATTTTTTTATTATTATTATTTTTTAATACTCATTTTCTGCAAGCTTGTTTGCATGGGTGGTTTTCTAGGGCTAGGGGGTGGAGGAGGTGTTTCGGATGCATTATATTCAGCAATATAATCACAGTATTAAGGGATCTGGACAACCTCCTCCCACATTTATTTATTTATTTCATTGATCAGTATTGCATTTTCAACTTGCCAAACAGGACAGCTGTGAAGAACTAGCTTACCACAGTGCTTCCAAGCTAATCCACGCGTGTGGGAATCACCTCGCATAATTTTGGCAGCGTAACTTACAGACAGATAATTTAAGGGAGCCACAAGTGCTCCTCTCTGTAGGGAGCAGAGCACATCCAGAGGTCAACACATTCCAGCTGGAGAATCACACTAAAACATTTGACAGCCTGAAATCTTCATTTAAGCTGTAAGTAGGCAGCGCTGCCCTGCCCTAACACGTACACCTTGCTTGCACAAGATGGTTTTGTGAATGACCCTTCCACATCCATACTTCGACAACACTATAACACCACCCCTGGAGAAGCCATAGTTCATGTGAAAGCGACACACCATTCAAACGTACTGCAGTGTTACCAAGACAAACTTATGCATACAGCCCTCCATAAGTGTTCTCTTGTTAAATCAGACACCGACAGATACTCACCTAGGCCCAGTTCAACCAGAAAATTGTTCTGTATATAGTATAAATTTACCGATTCGATTTACACTTAGTTACACATAATTCCTTATTTAAGTACTGGAAAGGTCAAAGACTTTCTGAAAATGAAACATGCAATTCTATTTAGAAAAATCCTTATACATAAAACTTAAGAAGGAAAAAAGTGGGAGATTACCAACAGCAAGACATCCTTCACAAATACCAAACCAATGTCTAAATGAAGATGAAGAAACACAAATACTTTCAAGTTAAATGTATAAATACCAAATCATTATTCCTCCCTCCCCACCCCGCTCCGAATACTCAAGAAGCACCTTGTAAAAGGCATCAATAACTATGAGATGTTATTTTTCATTCCTTTCATTTAAGGAGAAAAATCTGACATTGAAAATCTAATCCATTATCAGGATTTAAAAAAATAAAATAAAACTCAGAGCAACGATTACCATGGCATTAAAAAAAAAAAAAAAAAGAGATCATTTTGCTTGTGTGCCCTGTCAAGGAGTTTGGAAGACATTCCCAAGCTGAAAAAAACTTCTTTGTGTGAGACACCTATGTGCCCATCTCAAATTGAAATGTTAGGAGCTGTTACAAAACAAATAGACAAAATAGGCAGTAAGAAATCACTGGAAACAAATGGTATTCACCCAATTTTGAAGCAACTGAAGGGTGAAATAGCTGATCTAGTAACTGTGGTGAACCACCTCTCATCAGCCTTGTCCCCAAAGACTGAAGTGGCAAATGCTTCAGACACAGAGACCTACAGTCTGAAACACCTCATGTGTGTGCCAGGCAACCTAGCAGAACCTTCAACAAAAATGCTGAGGGAGGGGGCACCTGGGCAGTTATAACAGGCTGGGACACTGTCAACAAAAACTTTGTAAAGGGAGGTTGTCCATCTGTCACCTAGCTACTGAAGTTCTTCAGAGGAAAAGTAGGTAGATAAGGAAGATTTGGTTGATAATCAAAGCCCACTTTGATTTCTAACAGATGTTAGAAAGGCACATAAGGCACGTCATCGAATAAAAAACCAAGCAGCTATGGGATTAACATATACAAAATACAGTTAAAAGATAAAGGGTAGAAGAAAATGCAATTTTTCACGGTGCAGGAAAGTCACTAGTAGAGTTGAACAAGGCTCTAGGAATAGTGCATTCAATTTATTTGATAAAAAAAAGAATGTCACAGTAGGTGACAGCCTGCTGATGACACCTAATTTACTGAGGATAATAAGGATGAGGGCTTACTACAAAAGAATCTCGAAAGGACCTTCTGAAACTTAGTGATCAAAGTGTCAGGTGAAATTCAGCAGAATCAAATATAAAGCCAGGCACAGAGGATAAAAAAGGCTTAATTTTACATCACAGCTACAGGCTTTGAGCTGATCACAGCCCTTCGGGAACAGGACCCTGAGACTACAATAGGTACTTCTATGAAGGTGACAGTTCAACACTCAGTAACAGTCAAAAGTTATTCAACATTATTAGCAATTTTAAAAGGAATAAAGACCACAACAGATGAGACCATTGTAACACTTCTTATGTCTGTGCTGGCTACAGTTTATACTGAGCAGTTTAGGTCCTCCAGCCTTCTCTGGCTTGAAAACATCTGAGCTGTAAATTGTAGGAAACGAGAAAATATACTGGGGAAGCATCACTGTACACCTGCTCTACTGTAATTTTCCACAGATATTTACTCAGGGATGACAATGGACACAGGTGATAGGTGAAAGTGGCCTTTAGTCAAACTAGAGCTGTGGTCTGACCCAGTGTGTTTTTCTTAAGTAAAAGTGACACCATAAAATGCACTGGAGAACACCAAATGCATTGCCTACCCGTGACACAACACAGGGGTGTTTAGTTCACAAATACATTTCATCAGTTCATTCTGGGTTAAGAGGAAAGCAGGATTCTTTTAATTTGTTATCTCAAATAACGGTCCTCCCAGTGCTACTTGTCACTCCAACTCCAGGTTTTGCTGCATTTGCAAGGATGTGGTGGAATGAAGAAATTAAATAAATTCACTGATGAAAGAATTTTTAGAAACTTTTTCAGCTGCCTGCTGAAGTGCTCGCTCTCTAATGCCTCCAAAAAGGCCAAAACAATTAAATGTGTCTTGTCACTTAAGTTCGAGCTCAGAAAACACAGTAAAAAGCAGTTAAATTGGGTGAGAAGGTGCTAATATAAATATATTCACCACATAATGCTGTTAATGATACTGAATTTCAAAAACGGTAATTTATTTGGTGTTATAGAATTCATATCCTCTCGGTACACGATCAATTACAATTCCACCTTCACAGTGAAACAGCAAGACAACGCAAACCTTGCAAGAACTCTGATTTTCCCTACTTCAAATAGATTATTTTGAGAAAGTTTAGAATATTTTTCTGCCACAAGACAGAAAAGTTTTGCACAAAGTCAAGCTGTGCAAGAAAGCAATAGTTGCTGTCCTCCGTTGTCTGCAGACACAGCATGTCTGCTGTGATTTGTCAAAACTTATTTTTCAGTTTACAGATTGAGCAATACCAAGGCTTTGGTGTTTTTGCCAGGCTCTTGGGCAACTATTTGGCTTTCTTCTTGTCAGTGAAGACCAATGTTAACAGTTTCATGGCAAGTTATGTCTCTGATCCTCAAGGAGGCCTCTGTAATTAGCCAGGCCAAATGATAATCCCAGAGGCAGCCGCAGCTAATTAAATCTATATTATCTTTCAGCTGCAATGCGCTGATCACCAAGTGGTTTTATACATATATTTTCATTATTTTCTAGTGTATGGTTTCAGATTCTTCATAGCTAGATACTAGGACTTTTTAATCCTAGGATGCGATGAACAATAGAAGTTGAGCATGCGGGGTGGGGAGGGAAAAATCAACTGTATTAACATTTGAGAGGAAAAAAATGTTTCTCCTTCATTGATGCTTTGACATTTCTGACATACAAAGGCCACATAGCATGCACAGGTATCTTGAGGTTACATAGGTCTGTTCCAAACTGATGCTAGCCCTAAGGCTGAGCTTCACATGGCACCTGGTACACACTCTTACAAGCTAAACACACTTAAAATTTTCTCATAAAATCATCTCCACTCTTGGTTTTGAATACTAAGAAACACTGTGAACTTATGTATATTACAGGAAAGACAGAAAAGCAAAAAGCAAAGCCTTTCTGAGTTGAAGGCAAAATCAGTCACTAACCTAAATTAAATGAAAGTAGCTCTAAGGTTGAATCTTAGGTTCAACTTGATAGTCGGGTTCCTCACCAGCACAAGTGAGAAATGAGCTTTGACTGCCATGGATAATTTGTTAATTTCAGTTTATAACAAAACACAAATCTACTTCCTTGAAGTTCTGGTTTGCAGTTGTTTATAAACTGCTCATTTTATGCATTTCTGTAAACAGAGAACTTCCAACCTACTACTGCTGTTACTTCTTGAATTTATTATCATTTGTCTTTGATCACATTAGGTAATTAGAAGATCTAAAAATTAAGCTATGTACACAAGCACTTTCCTTTCTTGACTACAGTTTTTGTTAAGTAGCAATAGGTTCACTTCTTTCAGTATGCCATAATCACATATAAAACATTTAGACAACTGACTGCTCTCTACTGTTAGACAACAGCTACTCTTTCCATAAGCCTAATTAGTTTCCTCTGATTTAACCTTTGGGTTTCCCTCATGTCCCAGGGTAACTCCTGACTTGGTCAAAAGGTGAGGAGGAAGACTTCTCTTATTAGCCTTTTGCTCCCATTGTCCCAGATTCTCATATCAGAGAGAACTGCAACTAAGTTACTGATGGTAATTTACTTAAAGAACATTTTGACAGTCTTCCTTCGGAGAGAATTCAGCAAACAGCTATTACATCTACAAACCAACACATCAAAGTGCTAACAGATGAGGGATTTGTATGCCAAAGGTACAGATGTCACTTCGTAACATCATTTTTATGTTTCCCACTGATAATGAAACTTATCCCAGAATACCACTAATAATCTGATTTTACATGGCATACCACAGTTGCAGACTTCTGACTGAGAATTAGCAACTACTGGAGCTCTATCAGTGCATATAAGCACCTCTTTTCTGAACCAATGAGATTGCTCCAAAGTAAACCACTATGCTCTTTCTCTCTCTGCCTCTGCATTTCATGCTGATCTAGACCAGGCCAGCAAGGCTGACCTAGTTGTTCTTAAGAGTGCTGAAGGTAAGGAAACTGAACAGAGAGATTCAGACGTTGCTACCAAAGCAGCTTTGCAAAATGACCTCCCTTTCTTTCTCCCCAAGAGCACCTCTCACGGTTGCCGTTGTGTTCCCCAAACTTACCTTTTCCTGAAAGAAAGCAGGTGGCCGCTTCCTAGGACAAGCGCCTTTACTCAGTATTGTGGCACTCAGTAATTCCCTTCTGCTTCAGCAGCGAGGCCAGCAAGGCTGCAGCAGTCAGTGACCTAGAGGGTCATGGCAGCACAATTCTGATAAAAGATCTCTGTGCCTGATTTCGAGGGTCTTGAGCAATGTAACCGTGCTGAGGGCCCACTGTCCCTACCCAGTGTACAAAGACATCCACACAAGAGCGCACACTGGCACATGCAGTCAAAAATTCAGAATACTCGTTCTCCCAGCTCCTGCTGTTTAATGTGAAAGGCAAAAATGTTTTTAGGCAGAGAAGCCAGAACCCAGACGTCCCCATTTTCCCCACATGCACACAAAGAAAAATCAGGAGTATCCTCTCACATCACCATACCATCTCAAGCTGCAGGCTTGTTTTAAAAGAAACCATCACTAATTGCCATTATAGCAGGGCCCTTTCTATCATATAGTAATAAATAATATGTAAGAAAACATAATGAATTAGGCCCTTCCAAAATCAAGACAACGACATGTGTCATTTCTGACTCACTAGTAGGCATGTGATGGGTTATTACACTGACAGACAGTAGTCGTGGCCTTGCACGAAGACAAATTATAGGTATTTCTAGACAAGAAGACAGCTGGGAAAAGGAGTATCTTACTAGTATTTTCACATTTTGGGATTCAGGTATTTCAGCGCCAACACTACATTATGTTATTATGTGCACCTCTAGACACCTTTTGAACAGTACATCAAGTTTGCATTGTCAAGAGCAAAAACAATGCTTTGAAATCAAACAACAGAACTCGATTCTATCTCTCAATATCGATTTCGTTTTCAGGATGAAGAAGGGTTCTTAGATACAGCTGACACTGAGCTAGAGAGTCCAGGCATCTCCAAGGTCAGAGGACAGCTGAGGGAAGGCTTTATCTCACCAGGGAAATAACGAACCTGCTACTGCCCCTTGTATAGCATTACCTTACTTACACCTACTCTGCCCTACCTGAAACTCAGCAAACCATCACTCCTCTGTTAATCCGTATGTGCCTTGCTGGAATGGAGATCTATGCATTTTTGAGCACTCTTAGGAATTCCAAAAGAACAAATCCGAGTGTAGGAAGGTACAAAAAGTTTTAGGGTTTTAGTAATTACACTAAGCATAAATGTCAGCCGTGGCAGTAACAAACAATGCACTGCTGCATGAGCCAGGGTTCAGAAAGTGGAAGGATAAAACCTCTTCTTGAAATACATTCTCCCTCAAAACTGCCTCGTGTAACATAGAGTATCTACATCACAGGGAGTTTCAGTGATTGTCTGTCAGATGTGTACATATGACAGCAAAAGCTGACACACATAGCTACAATGAGTAACACATCACCAATTTAAAGCTGACTATAAACAACACATCATATTAAACTATTCATCCCTGTAGCAGCCGCACCCAGTCCTGTTTGGGGAGACACCTTCAACATTTCATTAGGTATATGTCATAGTGTAACAAGGGAAGGCCTGGAAAAAATTCTTGTCAGGATAACCCATATAGTTCAAGTTTAATTTGTGAGATGAGACAACCCTTTCACAGTCACCACCGGAGGTTTTACAAACAATGGCAATTTTAACATAAGGAATGCATCACCTGTGACACATAAAGGATTTTACAACCCTTCCTCAACTTCCATCTAACAGTTCCATACCTCAAAGCTACACCAGGTTTTCTACAAATGGCTGCAGTGCAGTTTTCTGAACTTCTCACCCATAATTATTTGATCTTTTTCAGAAGATTTGTTAATTGGATGTTCCTTCTCCCTCAGTCTGTCCTTTGTCTCCTCCTAGCCTGACAGCAAGAACCCATGGCACTGGCAACATGGAAAAGTTCTGTCACAACTCCACCATTTGCACTACAGTTCATTCCTACGCCTGCTAACATACACCTGGAAACAGGTCCCATATAGTAGACTGACTATTAGCATCCCAACTTTAAAGACTTTCTTTCCCTTTTGCAGATGGAGCAATAATCTCTGAATATGACTGCAGCTGCAGGACTGATTCTCTGCAGAACACATCAAAAAGAACACACATGGTGGTAGCAGCAGACATCTGTATTTCCACAGCTTCCCTTTATTATTTGCAAGTTATCTACAGTACAGCTATTTAAAAAATTGTGTTCCTACTGATCTATTATTGTATGTATCCCGTATTTAACTTCAGAGGCAGCATGGGGATTAGCATTTTACAACAGGCATAGAAACATATACTGTCTTTATTATATTGCATTAGTTCTACACAAACACTGCTCTGTTCTTTACTCAATAAGAAACCAAACTTATTTGACCCCTGTGCAAGATTTCTTTGCAAATCAGATAAGGAACAACATGTTCCACAGAGTCCCTAATCCAGCCCAATTTACTTAAATTGTACCATTATCTTTCTCCACTTCCACTCCACAAAGTAAGAAAAGTGAACAAAGGGCCTTGATCTAGTGACTGATGTCTGGAAGCTAGAGATGATGCACCAGCAGTATACAAGTAGAAGGAAGTGAATACTAAGCACAAAAACACCTTCTGCTCTTTCTTTCCAAACGCACAACATCCAAATACATGTTCTCAATTATAGCCAACTTCACCTTGACCGTAGACATTTCCATACTGTGGTCAGGCCATAACATAGGCCTCACAGAGATTCCACAACTAGCTTTAAAGTAATTGGGCTCAGATACAAATAGCAGTGATGATGCTACAATAAAATACAACAAAGAAGGTGGAAAAATACTGGCGGGTTTGCGAGTTAATCCATCAGCGGAGAATTAAACAGGATGACTGAGATAGTTGCTGCCCTCAGGTGACAGCCCCACCCCTGTGGAAGGTTCCCTGTCCCTTACAACAGTGTCAGTGAATGGCATAGACCAACCCAATTGGTAGTCCAGCACATAAAGGTAAACAAGGAGAACAGATTCACATACCAGTCAGCCATCAGTTCTGGCAGGAAGGATGTGACGAGGACAAAAGAAGATAGCCCCTGAGTTCCATCCCACTTAATCCATCATTAAACATGCATTAAGACCATGTGACCATGATGCTTGGGTGGGCTGACCCTGGCTGGAGCCCAGGTGATCCCCAAAGCTGCTCTGCCATTGCCCTCCTCACCTGGGCAGGGGAGAGAAAAAGTAACTGAAGGCTCGTGGGGTGAGACAAGGGCAGCGACGAATCAGTCAGCAGTTATGGTCACAGGCAAAACAGACTCGACTGGGGGAAGAAAAATCAATTAAACTAAAAACAGATCTTAAAAACACCTTCCTCCCTCCCCTCCCTCCTCTCCAGACTCAGCTTTGCTCCCCACTTCTCTACCTCCTCCCCACGAGCGGTGCAGGGGGATGGGGAAGGGGGGTTGTGGTCAGTCCATCACACGTTGTCTCTGATGCTCCTTCCTCCTCAGGGGGAGGGATCCTCACACTCTGCCTCTGCTCCAGCCTGGGGTCCCTCCCAAGGGAGACAGTCCTCCACCAACTTTTTCAGTCCTTCCCATGGGCTGCAGTCCTTCACAAGCTGCTCCAGCACAAATCTCTTCCACAGGGTGCAGTCCTTCAGGAGCAGGCTGCTCCAGCGTGGGCTTCCCACCAGGTCACAAGTCCTGCCAGCAAACCTGCTCCAGCACAGGCTTCCCACAGAGTGACAGCCTCCTTGGAACATCCACCTGCTCTGACATGGGGTCCTCCCCAGGCTACAGGGGCACAGCCTGCTTCACCATGGGCTGCAGGGGAATCTCTGCTCTGGTGCCTGGAGCACCTCCTCCCCCTTCTCCACTGACCTTGGTGTCTCCAGAGCTGCTGTTCTCACATCGTCTCACTCCTTTCTCCAGCTGCAGTTGCACATGTGTTTTCCCCTCTTCTCAAACACATCACCCCAGAGGTGCTACCACCGTCGCTGATGGGCTCAGCCTTGGCCTGTGGCAGGTCCATCTTGGAGCTGGCTGGCACTGGATCTATCAGACACAGGGGAGGCTTCCAGCAGCTTCTCACAGAAGCCACCCCTGCAGCCCCCCAGCTATCAAAACCTTGCTATACAAACCCAATACAATGCTTCACCCCTCCTACCACTAGCAGTGGTGCCCAAACTTCAGACATCCCTGCCACTTGCATTCTCATACTCTTCAGTGTGATGGGAATTGCTTGCTCCAAATATGCCAGCAAACCAGTTTACTAGGGCAATACTCAGCAATAGCCAATTTTGAGTGAACATTGAATTTGCAGACACCATCACTGAAAGAAAATGACACACAATCATCACAAGGACATATGCGTGATGTGCATCCCTAAACAGACTTACAACACATCATCAACTCAGTTCTTTTTTTTTGCTAATGGCTTTGTATCTAAGCTACAATAAAAAATGTCAATTCCTCAAGGATACGGTGCTTACTAACATCATTTCTCTAGCCCAGGGCAAATCCAATTGAATTATGTCATAAATTGCAGGAACAATATATATTCATACATCCAAGACAGAGCAGCAAAAACACTGTAACCAAATCTAGACTGCTGCTTCTACCCCGGGAGTCAGCTTGGACAGATATCGAAGTTTGGTACCAACTGCTATTCCTCAGCATAGATAAATGCTGGTATCCACTAGTCACACATCACCTAATAGTGACAATACATTACCTTCCCCTACTTTTGCTCGAATTCTTGGTCAGCGATGAAAATTCCTTACCCCTGGATATCAGTCCA
>NW_010223628.1:3115-20606 GCF_000690775.1 Eurypyga helias | reverse complement strand
TGTTTTTCTTAAATTACTCTTATTTTAAAAGTCTTCCTAATATAAGTCTGTTTAAGAATCTGACTTCATTATTTCTTGTCAGATTTCTTAAATCAAGTATACAAAGGTGTGTTTTCATTCGCAACATATTTTCTGGTAGGTATTTAATTTTAGCGTTTTTCATAATTTATAGTTAACCACTTTTCTTTCTGACTTGAATAATGTGGTGTTTTGTCTTTAGCCCTGTGGAGGAGGACAGAGATCCAAAGATAATCCCAAAGGATGAGAAAGGTATGTTTCTTGTCAAAACCAGCACTTTGATGATGGCTTGGAGAGACTGGTTCTGTACCGGATGGGGTATTTTGGCAGAAAAACGTTGGAATCTGTGCAGTTGCTCAATATCTTTCTGGGTATATTTTGAATCTATCTATTTAAAATAAATTATTTTGCTTTTATGCATTTTTCTAAGGATGCCTGTGTCGCACCCTTTTTGTTTGTATCTTGATCTTCCAAGGCAAATGTTAATATGAGGCAAATATGTCCCTCATAGCACTGCAGATGCTTAACCAACAGCTGGTAGTCGAGTCGAGAGCCTTTCGCGATTGGGTTTGCTTTACTATGCGCTTGTGATTCTTCATACAGACTTCTCTTTTGATGAAATAATTTGGAATCTAGTATTTAAATGCCACGGAAACTCCTGACTTCACATTGTCTTCAGATTAGGTTGACATTACTAAATCTTTGACCATGCAGATCCTGTTTACAATGCAAATACGCATCATAAGCGAGATGAAAATTCCTTGATCTACAGTGTCAGGTGCCTGCTCCTTCTTTTCACCATACTTACTCCTTTTAATGCGTCTTTGCAGCTCACCCCACCTCTCTATTCTCTCCTGTCTGACCAGGGCAGAAAACTTAGGACTGATTGTTAACATTGTTCTTAACGTACTGCAGGCAGGTAGTTCAGCACTGTAAGTGTGGAAGTTCCAGCAATTCCTGTAATAGGCCTGAAACTCATGAGATCTGTCTACCAACTGGACAGGGAGAATTTGTTTGGTTTTAATTGGGTTTTCCGACACAGGCTGAACTCCTTGTCAGCTGTTGGGTTTTCAGGATCCAGGGTGATACCTGTCTGTGCAAGCTACTGGACCTCAGTATCAGCTCCTTTAGGGTCTGTTTACCTCTTGGTCCAGTCTGTAATCTTGTGTTCCCTTCTTCCAGCATATGTAAGGGAGTGTTTTGGGCATGCTGTCGTTTACCCAAGGGCTTGAGTGTAAGGGGTTTTTTTTGTGGGCTGAGAAAATCTTCTTAAAGTTTGCATTCACAATGGCCTTGAGGAACTTGGGTGACTGCTAGCCTTGCTCCTTCATTCCTTCCTCCAAAGGATGTACTGTGTTCCATAACCTTTGTTTAAATTATTTTCTGGCTTAGTAAATGGCACTGGGGAGAGGTAGCTATGTGATGATGTAGCACTCTGCGTGTGCAGAGCAAAGCGGGTGAGACAGGAAGGTATAGAACTAGATACAAGTCAGTTCTGAGTCATACATTGCTACTTCCACACCTGTATGAAAGGATTTCGTTTAGGATGAGGCCTTTTCCCAGTTCCCTGCATTCAGTAGGAGAGCTGTATTAGTTAAGAGTGCGGAGAAACGATGAGCACGTAAGTCTGGCGAGCTTGGCAGTCGAGTTGCACGTGTCTAAAAGATACCTCCAGTGTGGAGGGTCAGTTCTCAATGCCTGTATCATTGTAGTTTCCAAGTTTGAGAAGACTTTATAGTCCCAGTCTTGGTCTTGTAAGTGCAGTACCATTGCAGCAGCACCTCTTAAAGTTTTATGGGAGGGCAAAACTGGAGATGTTAAGACTGATCAAAACTTACTCAGTAAGGACATTAGCATAGCTTAAATCATCTACAAAATGGTCTGTAAAAGAGAAGAAAGAAGCAAGTGCTTATTTTTCTCCAGGATGCTGTTGCCAGTGGAAGTGCAGATGGCCGTTTTAAAATTGTAGAGGAAAGCATGTGGAGCAAAAGCATCAAAGCCTGTGGCTCAGCTTTCTGGAAGGCCAAGACATTGCATCTTCCATGTGTTCACATGCCCGACACACCTTTGTCCATGCAGTTTTTGAGACTGGGAGATGACAGAGGTAGACTTGGTCTCCTTAATACAAAACGCACCTGGTTTATTAAAGAGATTGGCACAAGTGATTGCATGCTTCCCTAGGGGCCTTGCATAAATACTAACAGTGTTGTCAGTGCTAAGCTCATGTTTGAGACAGTAACAGAAATGGTTCAGGAGGAAAGAGGTGGGAAGACAGCCAAATTAAATAGCATTGTAGAAAGGTTCTGGAAGAAATGTCTCCCCTTGATAGAGGCAGTTCTGAGAAATTCCATGTATCGCCAAGAAAAAAGGCATGTGGTTTCAAAGCAGGTAGCTGGGCTGAAACCTGCTTCACTCCATTCGCTGGAGCCCGTGGAACGGAGCCCTGCCACGATGGATTAAAGGGCAGTACAGCTATTTCAGAGGAGCCTGGAAATGGTATCCCTGCCTAAGTGCTCCACGTTGAAACGCAGACACTAAACATTGTTCAGCTCCAACATGTTAATCACGATGCATTGGGCTTTCGGACTTTGGAAGTACATAGGCATTTATAAAGTTACCTCTCTGGTTCAGATGCTAAATCAGATGGGTGTTCTGTAGTTCTGGCATTGTTAGGGAAAGCTGGGTCTTCTCTGACTCCTATAACTGAAGTCAGAGGCTTCATACCGCAGCTGTGGAATCTGAGCAGGCAGAAGTGGGAGAGAAGTGTCCTTGCTTGCTTTCTGGTGAATGTCTTTACCTGAGAGATGCAGTTAATCTGCGTGCCGTCGTCATCCCTTTGGGGTCAGGGAGGTAAGGACAGCAAGACGTACACGGGTACTGACACAGATCCACAGCTCCAGCAGGTCTTTTCCTTAAGTACAAGTTACTGGGATCTATCCAAGTGCCTCCTGAAGAGCCACAGTTACTTCAGACATGCCCTAGTCCGGTGTCTTCCTTGAGGGATGACACAACATACCTGTTGCTCGTGTCAAAGCTTGTAGTCCCATCTTAAAGCTTTTGGACTTGTGGTACTACTTGCCTTCAGGATTGTGAATTGTGGGGGGAGGAGAATGTTACGTGTTGTATTTCATTTGTGATTTAAAAAAAGATTTGTGGATCTGCTTCTTTCTAATTCAGAAGTGGTTGTTGAAATAATGAGGATTTGGGGTATGTTTTGCTTTTGTTTGTTTGTTTTTCCTAATCAGGTCGCACTGCGAGCGGTTCTGGTAGAAACTTTTGGGTGAGTGGATTGGCTTCCACTACCAGAGCTACGGATTTGAAGAATCTGTTTAGCAAATATGGGAAGGTAAGGGTTGGTTTGGGGTGGGTTTTTTTAGCTTGAAACTGTCTCAGTAAGACTTCTTACGGTCCTGTCTCTGAAAACACCTTGAGAGGACTCAGATTAGCAAAAATACTGTGGGATGTCAAGGAAAAAATTGCTGAAGTACCTGCTGAATGACTGCTTCTTTATTGTGTTGCACACTTCCGAACAAAACTAAAAGTCCATTTCCGGTCCTTTATCTGAAACAGTCAGTGACTGTTTACATGTGCTTCTGCCTCCTGTGCTGCAGGCGAGTGTCTTCACCAGCTGGAAAGTCACAGTCACCACTGAATTTGCCAGGGTTATTGGAGACTTCCGCAGGGCTTGGGGGGTCTCCTGCAGCGGGTACTGGTGACAGACGGCACGGCAAGCTAAAGCTCCCTGCCAGCTGGGGAATGGGGAGAGCTGGATGAGTAGACAGCTGATGTCAGAGACATCAGTAAGGGTTTCTGTCAAACCTTTGAGACCTGTCTAAGGATGGCTGTCAGCAGAGCGTAGTGAAGGAAAAGCCTATGTGCTAGCGATTTGCTGCTGGCTGTTTCACTAACGAAGGCACTCCAGAACTTAAACGTGACTTTACAATAGCTACAAAGTGGGTTAAGTGTGGCGCAGCTTCGAGTTTGTCTGAAGGTCGTGAGACCAGTAAAACCTTACAAATTCCTTGTAACAATGAAAATGCAATAATTTCCTTCCATTTGGGGTTCACAGTTCCATCTGGCGACTTGGAACATTGATCACAGAGATGGACCACAAAACTTTAAATGTAATTAAAAACTGTGTGACAGCCCATCTAGTCTTTGCCTCTACTTAGATGCCATGGTAATGTTTAGTTGTTGAAATAGAATCAGTTTATTGTCCTAATCAGTTGAGTCTCTTGAGTATTAGCAGTGGCAAAGCTTCCTAGAACTAGACATACCTGCAGTAAATCAAATGCTCAAAAGTGTGTTCTTTATTCAGCTGTACCTTACCACAGCCCTGTGAAATAGGATTGATTTCTGTAATGCAAACTGAGCTGTACTCAATATATGAGGGTAAATAAGCACGGTGGGCTTTTTTAAGTTATATTTTTGGGGTAAACTTCCTGTTCCTTAAAGAAGACTGTGGATAACGTTGTGGGTCTGCCCCTTGGGAGTGACATGAAAACAGTTTTTTTGAGGGGAGATGGGAGTTAGCAGCTCAGCTAGCATTTGCGTGTGGGTGGAAATTGGCTTACATGTTTTTATTAGGTTATTACTCTGTTTGTACTTAAGGAAAATGATGATCATGATGATGTGAAGTTACCTGCTGCTGCTTTTGGGTTTTTTTTTTTTCTTAACAAGCTTTAGCACACACTCAGGCTTTGGCTGCCTTCTATTGATTCAGCTTTTGCAGCATTGCGTTGGCAACAGAAGCATGACTGGCTCCAAGCTATGCTCCTTTTGGAGGTGTTAATCTCATTTAAATAGACGTTTCCTGAATGGTGATGGGACAGGAATGAAACAGTAGAAATGGAGTTTGTGCTTCTTGCTGTGGTGGGCATTTGTTCCAGTGAGTGTCATACCTCTTTTCTTTTGGAAAGGTGGTGGGTGCAAAAGTGGTCACCAATGCTCGCAGCCCTGGTGCACGCTGTTACGGCTTTGTTACGATGTCTACAGCCGAGGAAGCAACAAAGTGCATAACTCACCTCCACAAAACAGAGTTACATGGGAAGATAATTTCTGTCGAAAAAGTGAGTACCGATCCTGAAAGGCATCCTGTTACCGTGACTGTACGAATGATCGAGACCACGTTCTTGGCTGATGATGTACAAAATGAATTTCAGGCAAAAAACGAACCTGCTGGGAAGAAGCCAAGTGAAAAAAAAGAGAATGAAGCCAAGAAAGAAGCAGTCGGCGAGAGGTACTGTTCTATAAATTCTCTGTGCAGAGGCGTTTTACTGTTCTGTCTGTGTTTTGTCAGGAAAACCAAAGTTACAGTAAGAATTTCTGTGGCAAACATTCAGAAGCGTGATAGATGCGTTTTTCCAACTTTTACTGCAAGACACGTTCCGTTGGCGTTCAGTGCCCGATTGCAAACGTTTGTTATGTGCTTCAGGGTAGGCATTGGAAAGCTGCATTTTCGAGCACGCCTTTTAATTTAGCTGTTGTGCTGGTTTGAGCTGGGACAGAATTAGTTCCCAGTAGCCAGGATGAGGCTATGCTCCGGATTTGTGCTGGGAAGGATATCGATAACCCTGGTGGTTTTAGTTGTTGCTGAGGAGTGTTTGTGCCAAGTCAAGGACTTCCTTGGCTTCTGGAGCTGCGCCTGCATTCCCAACTGCTTCACTGTGAGAAGCTGGAAGGGGATGCGGTCCAGCCGGCTGGCCCGGACTGGCCAAGGGAATATTTCACTCCATCAGAGGCCATGCTCGGAGTATGGGTTGGGCTGGGGGTGGGCTTGCTTGCTCTCTCCGGCTCTGGCTCCGGTTGGTCAGCAGGTGGTGAACCGTTGTATCATTTGATTCCTTTTCCATTATTTTGGTTACATATTACTAGTATTGTTAGTGTTACTGGTATCATTATTTCATTTACTTCCAATTATTACATTGGTCTTATTTTAACCCACGAGCTTCCTTGTCTTTTCCTCCGATTCTCCTCCTCCACTGCAGGAGGGGGGAGGTGAGCAGGGGCTGGGTGGTGCTTCATTGCTGGCTGGGATTAAACCACAACAGCTGTATTTTGAGTTTGGTGGAAACTGAGGTGCTTTCATGTTATGAATCTGTAGGAAAGGCAATTGGGGAATTTTGATCAGTATGTCACTTGTTTCTTCCTTGAATTTTGCTCTCATTGGAAAGGGCTTTCTCAGGCTGCTATCACAACCAGTTAAAGATCCGTCACCCATGATCCTGTTTCCAGAGCATGTTCCTCTTCAGCACTATGCTCTTTCTCTCTAGCATTACCGAAGAAAGCTGAAAAAGGCACCAAGAATGAATAAGATGCTAAGTCCTTTGATGTAATTGTCTTCTTGAGGCATAATTCCTATTAAATACTATTGACTGGGAAGTTTTTTGCCTAGTTGCCCGACAAAATGGTTCTCATTGGCACTTCATAGCTGTCATGTTGTGTAAGGAACTTTGTGGGCGTTAAGGAGTGGGGGTGGGAATTTTTCCTTTAGCATCCAGTTGAGATATCTGAATCATGACCAAGACTTCACGACAGCTGCACAGCACGGTCTGACTCTTGTATTTATGGAAGTTGTAGAAGGAAACGTTTGGAAATGTAATTGACTGTCTTTCCACATCAAAATTCTACTTTGTTACTGTGTTGCGAGCATTCTTCGTTATTTTTTTTTTATTCTGTATTAGTCTAATCTTTATCAATATCTGTTTATAGACATGGCAGTGTTAAAAGGGATGAGAAATCTGACCAAAAGGATGATCCTAAAAAGACAGAAGACAAAGATGAGAAGGAAAAGAAAGATAAAGATGAACTGAAGTCTGGTTCATTGGATCAACCTAAAACTATTAAGTCAGGTAATTTGGCTATTTTTTTCATTTTCATAGAGTAAAAGATATGGTGAAGTATAAATAATTAATTCTGGGTAGTTCTTTCCAGTGAATTGCCAATACTCTAGGATGATTTTGGGTTCTTAGTTGGAAATCCAGAAGGTATGAAGAGGGTAGGGGAGGTGTTTTGACATAGTGTCATCCTTAACAGAAACATTTGGAATAGGAGTAGGGAAAAAATTATTTCTGAAGAGAGTTAAATGCCCATTTTCACATTTTTAGAGAGCAGGAGTTCTGCTGTAGTGGTGAGTGCTGTGGGTCATGTAGTTTGATTGTTTTTTTCCATCTCTTGCCCCCCAACCTCTGATTATTTAGGAAGTAAAGGAACAGAGAGAACAGTAGTAATGGATAAATCCAAAGGAGAACCTGTTATTAGTGTGAAAACATCAACTACATCAAAAGACAGAGTAAGTAATGTTTCTGCTTGGAAACACCCTGTCCGTTTGCCTTGGGAACAAAGTCTGAGTCCTGCCAAGCTCCATGTAACCCATGCTTGCACTGACGTGTCCGGTCAGTTTGCCACGTGGATTTAGAGCTTAATTAGTAAAATACCTTCCCACATTTATTTGGGAGCCATATGAAAGGTAAGTGCTCCTGTGTTAACACATGGTGTGTCTGTAATGCTAAACACCAGCGATTGTGAAAAATGCGGGGACTGAGCTTTGAGACGTGATACGCGTGAGCTTAGCGAATCGTGTGTGATAGTTGTCCTCTTCTAAATGTTCTCCATTAAGTTTATCTACTTCATTATGAAATACAGAGCGTTAAGAGCCAGGATCGCAAATCGGAGAGCAGAGAGAGACAAGGCATCGTGCCGTTTGACAGGATTAAAGCACAGCGACGAATGAGGGAGGCAGAGCAGCGCCGGTAAGAGCAAGTGAAATCGTTTTGTTGGGGTTTTTTCCCTAGAATGAATGTAATTTTCTTTTGATTAAACTGACTAAGAGATAAAGAGGGATTTGATTTGTTTTTCACTTGTGATTTGTTACATGTTTATGGGTCACATATCTGTTGAATTGGGCAAAACTCCCAATTGACTGTGAATACTAAGCTTGAAATTGTGTTGGGGGGAAAAAAGAATTGCAGGTTTTTTTCTTGTTCTACTTTGTAGATTTTGGGGTTTAATTGATTTAAGTGTGCTGCCTTAGCTGGGCAGGCATTTAATAGAGGTAAAACAATAATTCTGTATTTGTCACACTCAAATATACAGGGAAGGACCAGGAGAAAAGTTGCCTTTCTCAGCATAAGGCCTCACCTTTCTTGTCATGGCTTCAGTTTCCACAGCATTTGAAATAGAACAAGAGGAATATTTATTTTATTAAGATACCTTGTGTCTGTAGAGAAATTGGGGGATTTCCCAGCAAGCCTTTGACGTTTCCACATTGTGTCTTTTTAGTTAAGAACCCGGTTCAGGCATTTCATTACTTTTGTTGGGGTTTTATTTCTGGTTTCATGTTAAATACAGGATGAAAGTGGTAATGGCCATCCTTCAAATTCCATGCTACAACTGGGACCTGAATTCCATGATAAAACACTTTCCACACATTACAAAACCTTATTAGTGACCTAATGTAAGTTGAATTGGATGGGAGGGGAAATGCTTCCATCCTTCTTACTGGAGAGGAAGCCGTCTCTCACAGGTAGATTTCTAAGCCTTGGTGGAGTCAGTGTCACACGTGCTCTTCTGGCTTTCAGAGCTGGAGGTTGTATTTGAGTAGGAGTGAGCTTGAGGCATTTGGATCCAAGTTCTCCTGACCGTATAGGGCGACTTGTCCCCAGGTGGGTTTTGTGGGAGTCTCTAAATACAAGTATTTCAGTGTATGATGAGTGTCTTCCCTCTGTGCCCTCTCTCCCACCCCCACACAGCCCAGTATAATTTCAAGGAGCTGACACAAGTTTGCAGTCACTGGGTTTAATTTTAAATACTTCTTTTGCTTTTTAATGTCCTTTATTTGGTGAAGTATTAACTCTGTATCCTCGTTTCTGTTAAAATAGCACACGTGAGCGTCGGGAGAGACAGCAGCACCTGCAGACCATCCGGGAACGAGAGGAAAGGGAGAGGCTTGAGATCGCTCGCGAGAGACTGGAAATTGAAAGGCAGCGCCTCGAACGAGAACGGATGGAAAGGGAAAGACTGGAAAGAGAACGGATGCACATAGAGCACGAAAGGAGACGAGAACAAGATCGCATTCAGCGAGAAAGGGAAGAGCTGCGACGCCAACACGAGCAGCTGCGCTACGAACAAGAACGTCGGTCTGCCATGAGAAGACCGTATGATATAGATGGCAGGTAAAGCTGGCACATACAGGTGGAAGCTCTCCGAGTGCTCTCAGCTGCTGTTAACGTGCAGGTGTCGATTGCACGGAGAGGATCGTATTTAACAGCCCCAAACAATCCCTTCTGCGGGTTTTCAGCACCCTTTGGAACGTAGTTACCCTTATGCTCTGCACAGGTTGGAAGGAGGGAACACAGTCATTGTCGTGACTAAAATAAGAACGTTCTGCCTTTCAGGAGAGATGATACGTACTGGCCAGAGGCAAAACGGATGGTGATGAACGACAGATACCATTCAGATTTCAGTCGCCAGGATCGCTTCCATGACTTTGACCACAGGGATCGTGGTCGCTATCAAGACCATTCAATAGACAGGTTGGTGTCTTACCTCCGCTGTGTTGCCTAAAAGGGGAAGACAAAGATGTATTTAATGTCACTTTTTGCTGCCTTTACTAGGTGTTTGGGTTGTGTTTTATTTTTAAACCCTGGCTTAGTGGCTGTGGACTTTTTCTTACATAACTGTGAAGAGATCTGGGCTGTGCCATGGATGAAACCTTCTGGCAGGCTGGCTCCAAGGGTTCTGCTTGCAGAGCTGTTTCACACATATGTAGAATTCTGAAAAATGTCTGGATAATACCGTCGGCACCGAGTATCTTAATGAGAATATTCTGGTTTCTGCCTTCGGACTAACTAGGTTTTCCAGGAATCCAGAATGTGTCATGGTTTCCATATGTTCCAGCCGTTCGTGCCTTTTGTGGACAACGTTGGCACTACATGGAAGCAGGCTGTGTCATCTGCGCTGTTACATAGATGGATGTTTATAGACTGCTGTACGTTTTACTGCCGTAGTCTGATTTTAACTGTCTGTTTGTAGGAGAGATGGATCGAGGACGATGATGGGAGATCGGGATGGACAAGTGAGTTGCTTTGTAAAGTTACAGAAACATTGCCTTTTCATAAGCTGGTTTTCTGTACTGTGTGTCAGATTACATTTCAGTAGTTAGGAATGAAATAGTATCTCCCAAAATCGTATGGATAACCAGACTGTCTTGTTTTCTTTAATAAGATGAAATTGAAACACTTTCATAGTAAGTTATAGTTATTCTGATACAAATCAAACAGAATTGTGTCAAAAAGGTAGAGTATTCCAAGAGATTGTGTAGAAATGGCAAAGGTACAAAGCATAAAATTTCATCTGTGAAACTGCACGGAAGTAACAGCAAAGCTAGTGGAGATGTCCACGTGTGTGTGAGGGTGGGGGGAAGGACCTTCAGGGCACGTTCAAGCTGTGAGACTCAGGAGGTGGATAGGCTGGAGGATTGGGCAGAGAGGAGGCTGCGTGGGGAGGTTGTGGAGTCTCCAGCTCTGGAGACACTCAAAATCCGATGGGAGACTGTTCCTGGACAGCCTGCCGTGGCTGACCTTGCTTGAGCAGGGGGGTTGGAGTGAACGATCTCAGGAGGTCCCTTCTAATCCTAAATGACTGAGTAATTACAGCTGGGCAACTGTAATTAGAGACCCTGTGTTGGGCAGGCCTGTAAGCATCCTTTGCCTTTCAGCATTATCCAGATGAGCGCCACGGAGGTCCAGACCGTCATTCACGAGACTCTCGGGAAAGCTGGGGTAGCTATGGATCTGACAGAAGAATGAGTGAAAGCAGAGGGATGCCGCCACAGTCACGGTCAGCTTAACTGAAAATGGGTCTTGTGGTGTCTCTAAGGAATATTCCCCGCGGGGAAAGTGGGATGCAGTTTTTGGAAGTACAGTTCTTTTTTTCCAACTTTCACCCCTGAACCTGTTCTCTGGGGGACGGGGTACGCAGGAGTAGCTCTTTCAGCCTGCGTTGTGCGTCGCAGCATGCATCTTGGTGTGATTTTTTTTTTTAATAACTTCACATCTGAAAGTCTCCCCGTCTTCATTTTTACCTAACATTTGCTAGCAGAGCTTGGTATTTTCAGGGTAGTGGTTCTTCCCCAGTTTGTAGTTGTTGGAAGCACCATCCCATCAGCCTTTTGAAAAGAAAACAAGTCAATAAAATACTTACAGGTTGGGGCTGTGTTGGGCGTGTTTTGAGGTTTTGTGTCGTACGAGTAAGCCAGCCTACAGAAAACACCAAAACACAATTGGTCAGAACACCAGACTAGGATGTTCAGAGTAAACTGGGACGTCAGTGTAGCATAAACCAGATTAAGAAAGTTTACTTTTCGTATTTGTCGTGTTGGTTGAACAGGAGTCTTTTTACTACTGAGGTGTTACTCAACAGGTAGCAATACAAATCCAAGAGTTGCGTGTACCTTGGTGAAGTATTTGAGCGAGTTTGACCTCGTCGTTTCACTTGAAACTGTTCTGTGTGCTCTGGCTAACGTGAGAAGGTACGCGTTCCACACTTTGCAGGGATGGACGTGACTGGGGAGATCACGGCCGAAAGTTTGAAGGACACCAAGATCGTTCGTGGCAGAGCAGTGTGGATGGAGGAATGATGGGACGGGATCATGAGAGATGGCAAGGTAGGCTTCTTGCACAGCAGCTTGTTAGTTGTGCTACGTGAAGCAGAAAATACAGGCATTGTTATCCTTGGAGATGAAGTAAAACTGTTACTGTAGATACAAAGTAAGCATTTTAACCTTTTTCAGGTGGAGGCAGAGGCAGACCTGGCCATGTGATGCATCGTGGAGGCATGTCAGGGTAAGAACAAGTGTTTGTCTCCCTTTTAAGGGGCTTCTCTCCTGTTTAAATTGACAAAGAAAATCAGTTATCAGTTATTTAAATGTCAGCAAACAACAAAATATTCCCACGGGGTTTCTGTAGTGAGTTTTACTGAGGAGTGCAGAATGATGCTAAACACCTTTAAAAAGCACCCGTGTTGTCAGCCTGCCCCGAGTCACAAGAGCTGAGTGTCTGCACCGCTTTCTAGGCGTGGAGGTTTCATGCAAGGCGGCAACCAAAGTCAGATGATGCACGGAGGAGGAATGCAAGGAGAAGGATTTGCTGGCCAGGAGAGAGCAAACAGACCTAATGATCCTCGTTTCAACCGTCGCTACTGAATGTGCGTTAATTTTTAATGCAAGGTGGCAGCTGAAATGAATCTGTTACCCAGGGTTACCATTCATTGTAACTGACGGGCTACTGTAAGTGTAATTTCTTTTTTTTTTTTTTAAGCTGCTGCCATATTATGTCACCCAATCCTGTGTGAACTCATCTGTTTTGTAATGTGTTGTTCATATCCCATTTAAAATGTTTGTTAATGAAGCATTCCATTTTCCATAAATAAAAGCCAGTTTATGGTTAATGGCTTTGTTTTCAGCAATCCCTGGGAAAACGAATGTATTCAGCCACGTGTTAAACCCTGTGACTTTCTTTCAGAGATGAAGTATCAGAGGCCTTACGGTCCCTTTGCACTACACTGAAATACCCCGTCACTTCAGACGTGTCAGAGTGAGCCGGCATGGGTGTCAGCGTCAGAGAGTGTAGATGGCAGCTGGCAAAGTTTGACCGCCCTGCCGCTGCAAGATTGTCCCAGGACACTGCTGGACAAGTGGTGAGGAATGTTTTTCATCTTGTCTCAGGTTGGTAGGTGCTGTGCAACAGAGAACTCCTCCTGCTCTGCAAAACGCTGTTCCCAGCACAGCTTCTCTAAGAGAAAATGCACAGGTACTGGTGAAGGTAATGACTTTCAAGTGTGAGTAATTTTTGTTTAGCTTCTGATAGATCAGGGTAGGCCAAAACTCCACCCATTTCAGGCCAGTAATTTACCCAGCAAGCCTTAATTTCCTGGAGGTGGATTAGAAGCAGCCACTGGCTGTGCTTTGCAGCATTTTAGGAATGTGTGGAGAACAAACGTGACTGATTAGAGCAAATTGTGTCACTTGTCACGTTCAAATTATAATTTGTCCTTATGCAGTCCTCTCTGGAGCAACGTGGCTGTAGCGTTACCCACCAGAGGTGGCTTTTGTGATGCCAAGAGGAAAAAAATCCCGTTACTTTCACAGCAGGGGCTCTGTGACACTCCCTGGGCACTTTTCATCGGGGTTGAGATTTCCCATGCTGGAGGAGGGTCCCTGTGCACAAACCATCTAAATTCTAAAAAGCTGCTTTGATGGCAGCGGGGAGTGGCCCAAGCCTGTCAGATCACGTGGACAGTCTAAAGGTGTTTTTAATGGTGCAGCAAAGGCACGTTTGCTCAGAACAAACTGGGAATGCACACAGATTTCCAGGCTGCTATGCTGTGTAGTAACTAACCACTAATTCTGGGGGTCTGGCTAGAGCCCAGTGCTGTCCTGCTTTTAGTCCTTGTCGTGGTTTAACTCCAGCTAGCAAAATACCACCAAGCCGCTCTCACAAATCCCCCTCCCCTCCTCCAGCGCAGGGGAAGAATCGGAGGAAAAAGAAATACGGACACTCGTGAAATTTGAGATAAGAACTATTTACTGATTGAATCTAAATGAATATATACAAATACTAATAATAATAAGTAATGAAAATAATAGGAAATAAACCACATGATACAATTATGATACAGTTTCTCACCACCCACTGACCAGTGCACAACCAGGTACTGAGTAGTGAGAGTCACACCCAGAAAGCCCAAGAGGTGCAGCCCGAGAGCCGCAGCCCGGGCGCTGTTGCAGCAGATTCCGAGCGAACCCTGTCAGTAATAGCGCAAGCAGGAAAACTAAACCAACCCACCAGCTCCCTCATGAACGAGCCGGCGCAGGAGTTACCAAACAGCTAACGGAGGAGTCAGGGAGAGTGTCAGCAAGTGTACGGGAGTGAATGAGAGAGTAAGGGAGAGAGTAACGGCTCCCGGACCCTCTCCTCGTCTCTGCCTCCAGCATGACGTACTGTGGAATGAAATACTTCCTTGGTCAGTCCAGCTGCCTGAGTTGTGTGTCCCCTGCACTGCCTGTAGCGAGACAGCAAGAGCTGGGAACGCAGCTGCAAGATCAGAAGCATAGAGAGACTTTGTATCTTGTGCAGGCATTCCCCAGCACCAGCTCAGACCTTCTCAGCGCTGCTCTCTGCATCCAGGAACAGCTTCATAGCAGCCACGGTAAAGAGAGGTAACACTTTCCTGACTGAACCCAGCACAATCCTCTTAATCCCCAGCTCTGGATACCTCTGATACAGAGGGAAAATAACAGCAGTGATCCCTCCAGACCTGCTCTGCTTTGTCTTTCCCAATTTGGATCATTGACCAGTGAGTTGCTCCCACTGGATATAACCTATGGCTGTCCCTGTTCTTGGATCTGGACCTTCTCTGCAGGAATCGCATGGAAACGTGAAGTTCTGGCACAACAGACCTGTCCATCTGTAGCTTTAAGGAGAGCATCTTCCCTTGTCCCCAGCAGGAGTGTAGCACCCCAAAGGGGTTACCCCTCTGCCCAGAGTTGGTTGGGATCACGGTTGCTGGTTCAGGCATCTGGCAGTACCATTGCCATACGCTTTACTTCCCTCCATGTTTCTGAAACTCATCACCTCCTCCGTGGGCAGTAGCCAGTGGAACTAGGGAATGACATGGGGGGGTGATGTGGGCAACAGCGCTGATCCCTACTGCTGCACTCCACGAACCAAGTCGCAGCCGTGCCAGTAACGCCAGCAGCAGCGCAGAGCAGGGCTGCTCCTGCACTCTGCCCTCCCGCTGCCTTGTACAGGCAGTTCTTTACACAGCCATCCAACTTGTTCCAGTAAAAGATGGCTGGGGTTGCGTGAGAGATGAGTCAAGTTCTGAAATTTTCCTGTTAGGAGTGGGGAAAACGGGCGTCATTTTTGATAAGGCAGCTGAGATCAAGCAAACTGTCGTGTGGCACTTTTGGAAAAAAACGTAGTTGGAAGCCTGTGGGAGTTAAAACCACAGTAACACCTGATGCTTAAGTCACTGGGTCAGGCTGTCCGAGAAACGCGTTGCTCAGTTGCTTTTTCCTCCCACGCCATTCCCAGGAGGCTGCAGCTCCCTCCCAGCAGCACGAACTCAAATGCAGCCCCATGACTCCTCGGATCCTAACCCCTCTAATCTGTGTTGACAGTCAGTCTGGTTGGCACCTGTGCTGCAGGAATCTCGGGGAGGGGGGGCGCACTCCCAGCATCATGGAGCTGGAGCTTCCCCCTAGACCATTAGGTCTAAGAGCCACTGATGGGCCCATCCCTCAGGAATTAACTTAAGCACTTTTTAAAGCTATTTATACCGTAGCCAAATCCTCTGAAAGCTCCTGGCAGTAGTTTCATCATGTAACTGTTTGTTTAAAAAAGGAAACAAAACCCCTGCAAATCCTCCTTCCTTCTTGTGTTTTGGATCTGCTCCCTAACCTGAGCAGACACTCCTCTGACTCTCCCTACCGCCCGCTGCCTGGTTCCTGTCCCGCTTGGTCTGCGACCCGAACGATGCAACTCTTGGCACATGGGGGTGGGAGAAGCGCCGCCTCCACTGCCGGCAGCCAGGACAACCTCCTGCCTAGAGCGGGCACAGGCAGCAGCTCAGGGACAGACACTACAGCAGCCCTCATCCCTGCCTGCAGCGACCCACACGGAGTTCCACCGGGAGAACACCACGCTGGCACCTGACCCAGCAGAACGGGGACATTCATTTTGCTCCCGTGAGAAAAGAATCCTCAGAAAACAGGGCAGGAATGAGCTGCCAGCTCCCACTTTCTTCCCAGGATGGATTTTAACTGTACGTTGCACACTTCTACCAGAAAAAGTGCTCGCTATCTCGCCTTCCTCTCTAGATGCCCCTGATGCTCGGTGACATGTCACCACGGTCCCTGCCAGGGTGAAATCAAATCTGCCCCATTTCTTGCATTGATGTGGTGGATAGTTGTTACTTTCAGCACCTTCTGGACCTACTTGTATTTTGGCAGGGAACTGCGAATTGTGCTGTAGTGGCAGCTCCTCCTCAGAGCTATCCATTTCCTGTGGACAACAGATGGATAGCAAGAGAATACTCCTGCTTTCCGGGAACCACTCTTCCCGTCTCCCGTTTTGTATTGCTTCTCAGCAGCAAATGAGGCCTCTGGTTAAACAAAAAAACCCATCACATTTCTGGTTTCATTCATGAAAAACCTGGGAGAAGGTCTGGTAGGACAACAGAGCTTGAGGTCTCCAGG
Organism: Eurypyga helias; assembly: GCF_000690775.1. Taxonomy (NCBI): domain Eukaryota; kingdom Metazoa; phylum Chordata; class Aves; order Eurypygiformes; family Eurypygidae; genus Eurypyga; species Eurypyga helias. The sequence continues at coordinate 4,330 of NW_010223628.1, read as the reverse complement.
CATTCAAAAACAAGGGAGTGAAAAGCTGTCCACGTGGACTGCGGAGCTGCTCACGTTGGTGAATCTGCTCACAGCCCAGCTGCACGACAGCCCTGTTCCTTGAACTCGCGACACAGGCGCAGCTGCACTCCTCATCCTTCACAGGGATCCTGCTGTGACTGCAGATCCTCCCTGTTTCCATTCCCTCTCTTGCTCAGCTGCCAAAAAGCTTCCCTCACAGAGATGCCAGTTTGTTAAAGGTGCTTCCAGCCCTTTTTACAGGCATTTAAAGAAACCAGCAGGGAGAACTGCAAGTCAAAGAGAATCCAACCTGAATCCACTTTGTTATAGCCAACAGCTGGTAAAATGCGAAACCGAAACCCTTGCCCCCAGAAAACCTGTGCTGTGGAGCCGAGAACCCAGAGCAGGTGTAAATCTCACAGTGCTGCTGGTCATGGACCATCCGAGGCCGTATCTGGATCAGTTGCTGGAAAAGTTATGGGTAAGCAGTCCCGCAATTTTCCTGTTTGAGCTCAGGCTTTGGGAACACCGGCACTGCCTACAGGACAAACCGACTGGGGGGGGGGGTTCAGTTTTCCTACGACTTTGCTAGAGTTTTGCATCACAGACGTAAACTCCCTCCTGTCATCATCAACCACAGCAACTAGTACCAGCTACTCCCAGTTGTGTGACGAGTCACAGGCCACTGGGAAGCAGCTCTGGCATCAACAATGTGCACTGTGCCAGCGGCACCCTCAGCCAGCCTGAAGACAAGTGCTTTGTCTTCAAACCAGACCTTTCACTGGTACCCTGGGCTTGGTTTTTGACTCGCTCTGAGCCAGACAGCATCCACCTTCAGGATTAATTCAGCTTCAGCGTACCGTGTTTAGTCAGCAAGCCCGGCAGCTTTGCACCAGGGGCTCCACCTCGGCATGTGGCCGTCACGTCATTACACCTGCTCCACGATCCGCCGCACTCTGCGTGCCAAAACCAACCCAGATACAAACGGAAGTTCCAAAGTCTTTTATTGTAGCCCTTGCGCAGCCGAGCTGCCCTCTCGAGGGGTGCGTCATCCCGAAGACAACACGGGATGGAGGGAACCGTGAACCCTGGAGAACACGGTCATTTGACAAGATCCTTCATGTACTTCCAGCCTTCCGCCGTGTATTCACAGGCCCTGGTGGGAGCTACCGACAAGGCGGACATGACTGTCTGCACTCCTGCAGGGAGAGCAGC
>NW_010223628.1:0-3084 GCF_000690775.1 Eurypyga helias | reverse complement strand
AGCCCAGGAAGAGCGTCATTCAAGACACGTTTCCTAATGTTATTCTAGCATTGTGGATCTCTTTAAACACGGAGAGAAATTCTGGCTCTGCCTCAGAAGCCTTCAAACACTGAGGCCTGAACGATCCAGTACAGCCTTACTGTCTCAGCAGCACAGAGAAATTCCAACCTTGGGATCAGTCTAGGGGGTACGACTGAAACAAGAACTGAGCTAGGTTCCATTTCATTTCTGGCCTTGCCACACACTCCACGGGTGATAGGGGACATGTCACAGTATTTGTGGACTGTGTTTCCCCACAGTTATGTGAAGACTTCCTGCTGCACCATAAAAACTGAACTCCCTGGGTATTTATAACCTGCTTTTGCCTTCAAACGATCTCTAAAATTCTAGCAGTAATGGGAATACTCATCCCTCCTGAAAAGTCAAAGCCTGCTTTCAGCCCTACGGCACCTGAGGAGTTTATACACTCTAGAGGTTCACCTTTCTTAAGTCACCCTTTACTTTTATGCTGTAGTTTCCCTGATCACTATTATTGGTGCATCAACTCTATTTACTGGGGGGGTCACAGGCCTCCCCACTCACTGAAACATTCGATCTGAGATACTAGGCCAGCGTTGGCGTGCCTCGCCTGGTGGGTAGCAAGCTTTGCAGGTAAAAGGAACACCAGCTCCTCTGCTTAGGAAAGGCTGACTCGTTTCACAGTCGGAATAACGTAAAATTAAGTCCAGGCTCACTGTGCAGTGGTAAAACCTAAAGCAGAATATGTTTCCTTAGTCCCAGTCCCAATACCGCTTCCACCAGACTGTAGCATCTGTCGCCTCCTCCATCAATTTAGGAGGGCAGTACTGAAACACGAGTGGTATGAACTACATCACTCTTGGCCCCTTGCTCCTTTCCCCGTTGAGTAAGAAGTTATTTTACCTTTATTCCAGGACTCGGAGGGGGAAAAGTCAAATTTTGGAGTGGGTGGAAGCTAGAAAGAGAAAGAGAAACAAAGTATCAGCACTCAAAGGGTTTCAATTACAACCAGATTCGCATCACCTTGGAGAAGCCTCTTGACCTCAGATCTCAAGGATGCTTAGGTGCCTGCTCTCCCAAAGTCTCCAAAGGGATCAGACACAAAACTTAAAGTCTGGACTTTGCTCTTTCCCCCAGCATACAGTAGGGCCAGAAGGTAGTACTGATCACTTGGGTGCTCCTGAGAAATCATCTCCACAGCTGTCTCCTTGTTAGTTGAGAACAGTAATATGAAAAACGCCTTTCAGATGTTCAGCAAAGGCTTCCCCTGCTCTGAGGATATTAAAAACCTAATGATTACTCAGAAAAGGGCCTCTTCAGGCAATTTAAATTCAACTTGACAAACTGTTAGCAGCTTGAGAAACCGAATCTTTTCATTAATTTTTTAAAATCATGTAGGAGCCTTCAGAAGGCACAGTCAGGAGTAAATCTGTCTGTAGCCTGCCTGTCCTGAGCTCTGCCAAAACCTGGGCGAGCAGCTGTGTGGTACTTAGCTGCTGGCTGGGGTTAAACCACGGCACCACGACGCAGTGAAATATCTCCCAGAGCACACCTGCAATCCCCTCCTTCACCCTGCATAGGCTATAGACCCTGCTCCTTTGAGATAACATCTGTGAGCAACGTCTCTCCCCTAAATTTCAAACTTCACCCTCCCATTTCAATCCTCTTCAAAATATTCTCATCGTGAAACCAGTTTCAACAGCAAAACTCCTGCCAGCATCACTGGAACCTGAATATCACCCCGTTATTTTCTCCTCCTCGTTCAGAGGATGCGTTTGGCTTGCTGTCCGCGCGCATCTGCTCACTCCTTACCTCCCAGCCTAGGTAACTTGTCAGCTCCTGGATAGCTGGAGGCAGAGCCGCTTGAGCTTTTTTGAGGGCTTCAGCACCTTGTGTGCCACTGCCCAGCAGCCCCTGATCGTACGCCAGGTACACGGCAGCCCCAGCCAGGCTTCCTTTGATGACAAACCTGAAAGAATCAGAAGCAGCGACAGTTCAGTTCACGTTATGCCTGTCGGTGCGTCTCGGCACGTTGTGACCATCAGGGCGAGGGTGTCAGTCAAGACATCCGAGAGCCACAAATGCTGTACTGAAATGTCTCGTTACAGACCGAACGCAGCAGAAAATTACCTAGCTACCTCCCTTCTCTTTCTCGGCCCGCTGTTCCCCTCAGCCCCTTAAAACCAGGACCGGTCACATTTCTCAGTGACAGTTCTCAAGAGAACTGTGTCAAACACGCCAGAGCACGTGCCACTCTTTAAAGGCTGAGAATCGCTGGCCTGTACCTGTGAGCAAAGGAACGAAAGGACTTTGCAGCGAGGAAGACGCCCACATTAGTGACATTAACAAAACAGGAAGAACCACAAGTAATCTGATTAACTGACAGGCACCAACATCTTAAGCTCATTACGGTCCAGTTAACGCCTGGTCCTGCCCTGCTCAGGCTTTTAAAGTTTCCCAGTCGCTGTGCAAGGGCTGATCTTACAGCTCTGGTGGCAACCTGCGCTACGCAAGACAGGAAGAGACTTGAGCTTTCCTGGCTTTTTCAGGATAAGCAAGAGATAGGGTCAGACTGCCGCCCTCAAAGTCCATGGAATGGCTTGGGTTGGAAGGGACCTTAAAGATCATCCAGTTCCACCCCCCCTGCCATGGGCAGGGACACCTTCCATAGCCCAGGTTGCTCCAAGCCTCATCCAGCCTGGCCTTGGACACTCCCAGGGATGGAGCATCCACAGCTCCTCTGGGCACATACAGGGCAGAGAGGTGTTTCTCCTTTAAAACCACGGAGAAAAGCCCAGCCCAGCCCGTCAGACGGCAGCGCTGCAGCTGTAGAACCGCCCTTGAGAGGCGAGACCCGATTTTGGAATCCGCGTATCCACAGGTGGTTTGGGGAAAGGGGATGTGCGAAAGATTGGCTTCTGGCCCTTCCACACCTTCTTGCCTCGTGCCCCCCCCCCCCCTCCCCCCTCCGAGCCGGCGGCACGGCCAGGGCCGGAAGCGTTCCCTCAGCGCTCCCGGGCGTCGCTGCCCGGGAAAGGGCCAGGCTTGGGCCAGGCGCGTGGGGCC
>NW_010223627.1:0-9660 GCF_000690775.1 Eurypyga helias | reverse complement strand
AAACCATTCTGTGATTCTATGGCCATAAGCCACCAGTGTGCCCTTGACACAAAGAGGCAAATGGTATCCTGGACTGCACTGGGAGAAGTGTTGTAAACAGATCCAGAGAGGTGATCCTTCCCATCTATCCAGCACTAGTGAAACCACAACCAGAGTGCTTGTCCCCAGTACAAGAAAGACATGGAGGTACTGGAGAGAGTCTACAATAAGAGTGGCAACGAAGGGCCACAAAGATGATTAAGCAACTGGAGGATCTCCCATAGGAAGAAACATTGGAGGCCTCAGACTGTTCAGCCTGGAGCAGAAAAGGTTCAAGTGGGAATGTCATGAATGTATAAAAATGTCTGAAGGGAGGTTGCCAAGATCACTGAGCCAGGCTCTTTCTAGTGGTGCCCAATGACAGGACCAGAGGCAATGGACAGAAGCTGAAAAATAGGAGGTTCCTCCTGAACATAAGGAGAAACTTTCACTGTGAGGGCAACTGAGCCCTGGCACAGGTTACACAGGAAGGTTGTGAAGTCTCCATCCTTGGATATTCTAAAGCCACCTGAACATGGTCTTGGACAACCAGTTCTAGGTGGCCTGCTTGATAAGGGGAATTGGACAAGATGGCCTCCAGAGGTCCCTTCCAACATCAACTGTTCTGTGATTCTGCTCAACTAGACTGAATACTTCATATGTGACTGCACATAAATGGCTAAGCAGAAAAAAAACCCAGGGTAGTCTAGACCTACCTCACCCTTCTTTCCTATTCTGTGGCAAGGGTGGGACTCGGCAGTGTGTTAAGCAAGCACCACAGCAAACCAGAGAGAAAAGAATCATGGTCACAGATCAAGATTTGTCACAGATTGTAGTCTCTAGTCCTAAACTGAGACTTGAAATCCTTTTACCTGAAAAGGTTTTCATTATCACTTCCAGGCCCAAATGTTGTTTAAGGGTTAATTAAAATAGGATAACTTAAATTGCTATGGAAAAGGAACCTGTGGTAGCATCAGATGAAAACCGATTAAGCGAAAAGGCAAGAGTGACACAGCTGCACACAAAGTATCAAAACGAAAAAGAGACTGTCACCTTCAATAGAGTCCTAACTTCTCACAGAGAAGGGGTTTTTATATTTTACACAAAGAATACTTCTTGTAATATTTCTACTTCCTTCACTGCTAACATACTTACCGATTTCGAGGCAGAGTACGTGTCTTGTTGTCTATTCCTCCAGTTCCTGTGTATTTATTTTGGCCTCCTGGAAACCCGTAATTCTTGCTTTCACCTATGAACAGTGACTCGGATACCTCCTGGCTGGCACCTTCATCATTTGGGAAGCTCCCATCACTATCAAAGCAACATCAGAGATAAGCTTTTAGCCAAGACACTCCAGCAGACAAACACACCGAGGCAGAGTCCCATTTTTCCTTCTGTAGCAGTCCTCCTAGTCTAGACTCTAGCAGTCTAGACTTCATTTACAATACATAGAACAATAAATTTAATCATAAACAGTATTTCAGGCTTTTTGAAATGCCAGCAGAAAGCTGAGCATTAAATTTACTATCTCCCTTTGTAGTGCAACACTCATTCTTCTACAGCCCACTAGCAATCCTAGAACCAGTTTGTCATAACCTAAATGGCAACAATTTTGGCTTGCTACCTAAGTTATTTGATTCATTTTTATTAGAAAAGAGACTGAGTTCTCTAAACACTTATCTCCTTTCTTTTCCATTACCCACTTTCAACTGTTCAGGAGGATTGTATGTATGAAAATCAAAACTGCCTAAGGAATCATCCAATACCAAAAATATTTGGATAAACATAGTCCTTCTGGAGAAGGGACAACAAATTGTTGAGCAAACACAGGTTGAATTAAAGTGAAACTTCTGGCAGCTGTGTCAGTTTACAGCCTTTACAACATAATTTGCATCACTGGCACTAGAATCTGGCCTCAAATGAAATACAGCCTTACGAAAGTATACCTATTAATATTAATATACAGAGGTATACCTAAGCTTCGAGGCAAAAGAAACCGGAAGTGATTAACAAAGTACTCACCTAGCAAATGTCAAACCTATTCCATTGTCTGCAAACCTAAAAGTAAGCACAAAGCTTCAGTCATGTTTTCTGAATTATCCTACAATAAGCTACTGTAAGAGCATGTCCTACTATGCACTTAAGAAAGCCTGAATTTTTCTATTAATGGAATTTAGAACCACCACACAGTTAATAACTCTTATAAAAATGTTGCTTTAAAAAAAAATTAAATCAAGTAATTTTCTGTATATTTTAAGCAGGAACATAAATATCTTCAGGGAAGCCATAGATACCTTAGTATAAATCTACTGTCTCTACCAACTTTTAGTCTTCTTTTTATTACATGATTTCTTTTTGTCCCTTAATGCAGGTTCTCATCTAATCACATATAAACTTCTTTCATTTAAAATAGTGGGATGGTGTGAAAGCAGTTCAAGATATTGGGAAGTTCCTTGAGGTATAAGCATCAATCTTCTCTTATAACCCTGTTGTCATGCACTTTCAAAAACAAAACTTCATGGAATACCTAACAGCACACAGCTGTTTGCTTACAGATACCTACCCCGAGTTCTTAATGAGGATATCCCCTCCCCTGACCCAGGCCCCATGATCATTGTTTTTGAAAGAGATTAATCTGTCAATCAGGGCAGCAACTCGGGGCTTTTCGGGGTCTGCATCTTGATGAGGTCGAAACCTGGACAGATAAAAACCCAAACATTCAATATAAGAATAGTGTTTGTTTTACACATGTCATACTTTGGGCTGAGAGCACCTGAAACACACACTCATGCTCATATGATAGGCTAAATCCACTCTGCTTCATGTTTGGAATGGATGGGAATCAATGGAGGGAATTAAAACTCCTTGGAAAGACACCCCGAGCTGACATACAATATATAAAAAAAAAAAAAAGGCCGAGGTTTGTCTAACTACTCCTTCAAGTCTTTCAAACTCTTCTGATATTGAAGAGTACTCCTTCTTTGAGGACATCAGACACTGCATTGCTACCAAGGTGGTCTTGCGCTGTAAGTTTGGGTTGGAGTCTATTTTAGACAACAGGAATAAACAGCCTAATTAAGGACTGGTGGAAACTTTCCCTTGATTATCTCCAAGATTCCAGAGAAAAAGTAATATGCTAACAGTATTACAAAAATGCATTTTGAGCAGGTAAAGATTTTATCTAATCACCTTGTACTCTAATTTGGATATGCGCTGCCCCCAGCCAGAGAAGGAAGGGGAGAATGGGTGAATGTGTGTTTGACAGTTTCAGGCTCCTCAACAAACATTTAAACCCCTACAGTTTGGTTCCATGTATAATGATCAGTAGCTTCAATTAGCTATATACAATTAGTGTGCCTCAATAATTCCTTTGCTTCTGTGAAACTCCGTCTCATACACTGAGATTCCTACATACTCTGGCAACACACTACAGGTTCTCACAGAGCATTTTGCCCCTAATATGTTCCTCTAGAATACCTGTTATGACTGAGCTAATCCACGTGGGGATGATGGGTTTTCTGTCAAAACTTCAAACTAGCAAGTACATTTCCAAATCATGAAGTATCAAGTATCAGCAGAATTAGGACCTTTCCTCTCTGCAGCTGCAACAATAGCTTAACTATCCTCATCCTAAACAAAGGACAATTAGAAATAAAAATAATCTTGTGAACTTTATTTTCAGTCTTAATGCTTAGTTGTCACAATAAAATGGTGACTGATACTGTTATCCAATATTGTTATTTGGCCACTGTCCCAAGCTATTTAATCTGAAGTCCAGGACAAGACTAACCAGGCACAGCGTAACCTGGAATTTTCCCAGACTCTCCATTATTTTCTCTCACTTAGTACAGTCAACAACACTTTTAGATTCCAATCTCTGCAAATAGCCTTCAATAAAATTGTACCACTGATCTATGTTGTCCAAGTCTAGAAAGTACAGCAGGAAGCATTCAGCAGTAGGAAAGGCAGGTGGATTTACTATTTGGCTCTATTAAGCCTTTTTCTAACAATTATTTAAAACCGAATCATAAATCAGAAGAGCAGGTTTTAAAGTAAGACTTTACTTTTAGCAGCAATTCCAGAAAATACTTTAAGCATGACAGTAGACCATGTTTAAAATTATGTCTTTTAAGAGGCTGAAAACTACACTGAGCAAGTGCTCAGAAGAAACAGCCAACTCCTTTAAGGCACACCACACTCCCTTGTTCCCAAAACAAATGAACAAGTGAGGGAAAAATTATATAAAAACTTATTCTTCAGTTTTTATTTATGAATAATTATGTTGGTTTAAAAATGTTTTTCCTCATATGCGTGTAAGAGCAATCTCAAAACTTTGACATTTTTCAGTCACTTAAAAGACAATATCCTTTACCTTGCATTGTTGTCCAAAGAAAGATATTCTCTGGGATCATCAACACTAGCATTAGTTGTTTTTACACCCTTATCAATGAATAAGCCAGCCTGAAAGAAGCAAGGAAACAAAAGGAAACATTCGTGTTATTTAACCTGAATTACAGACACAAATACCTGCAGCTACTTTCACCCCTGATCCCAGTTATGATTCCACTGAGTGCTCCTGCAGGAGTAGATCAAGACCTGTTAGTGGAGTTTGCTCTTGTAACACAGAATTTTAGCAAACAAGCTGCTACCTTGTTTAAAGATAATAAAGTTGTAAAAATAGAATGACATTTATAAAGCCACACATCTACATATATATACACACACACTGAGCATCTAGATTCCAAAATTAAATCATTAATTTAAGGACTAACTTCACTTAGCTGAATGTGGAAAAGATATTAAACTCACATTAATAAAACAATACTGAATGTCTGTACCTAGACTGAGAATCCTCTAACAAAATCTGTTGCCAATGGCTGAGCTCTTGGAAGCTTAATCTCTAGTCAGAAATTGTGACACCACTTGCAAACGCCTGAGTACATTAGAGACCCAAGAAAATAGGGTCACAGCTATTCCGGGAAGCTATTAGATGACTCACAACAGCAATAAACTTTGATATTTAAAGCATCAGCTTTCTTCAGACTACAAAACAATGCCATCAGTAAGAGTCACGTTTTCTCAGAAGTAGCATTTCAGATGCATTTCATTAGAAGTATTAATTTATTTTAGTTGTTTCTGCCTTATGAGGGTAATCAACACAGTGAATACTTGAAATGTGGCAAGAAATTATAGACATGCTGATTATAAACGATTCTACGATACCTAGATAGAACCATGCAATCCAAACAGAGCATGAATCCATCACTTAACCAGCTTAAAATGTAAACAGGCAAGTCCTAACACAGAATTAGTTACAACTGAAGAACTACTTTTTTTTTTTAATTATACATTACCTTAAAATTAGAATGAACCCTGTTGTTATAGAAGATCCCCAGGGGTGTAAGCTCTGACTTGGTTTCAATGGCTAAACTATGAGAATCTCCTGTAGCAACCCTGTGGAACAAATACCATATCCCAGCATCCTGCAAGTAAGAAGAGAATGACATTACTTACAAGTGAGTCTGATACTATCAGTGCTGATGTATATAATGACAAAATAAATGTATGCTAAGTTCAACCTGGATATTTTAAGTAAGGAAACAAATAAGAGCATAGCCCATAACAATTGTGCACAATGGGATATATTTTTCAAAGTAGAAGTTTGCAAAAGAAGTATATATTCTATATATTCTAGTGAATAATACGCACTAAAGTGGGTTTCTTCTCAGTGAAGTCATGTAACACCACACATATAAGATCCTCTAATACTTCAAAACAGAAGAGTGTCATACTTAATGTAATTTTTGCATTTCAGTTATGTCACCACTCACACTTGGTTTTCCTTTGTTTACTAGCAAATCATACCATTTACAATAAAATACTCAAATGCCTCCTCTCCTCCTTACTGTTACATTCTCACTAAGGTTTGTTCATCTCTGCTTACATTAGAATTTAATAACACAGTCAAAAAACCCGCAAGAGCTTCCAGAAGAAAAAAAAGCACACGAAGTCTGGCCAATTCAGTGCACTGTGCCAGTAACATGCAATAATATTTTCAGCATCTGTTAATTTTCTCCACTTCTACAACATCCCTGCTGTTAAAGAAGCTGGATTTATCTGTTAAATGAATCCCATAAAAGTTGCCCTTTCAACCAGATCAGGGTTCACAAGAGGTGGCTTCACGACATCACCTGCATAGTAGATACAATACACAATATACAATACCACATGCTCAGTGCCCTTGTAAAATGAAAAAAAATTGCATAAGGCATATTAAAGGGTTAAGCAGTAGCTAATGAAACGCTGCATAATGAGTGCTACATCTCATTAAAAAAAAAATCATCCTGTTTAAGAAACATGGATAAAGCTGATTCACTATGGCTTAGAATGAAATGCATGAAATCTTCTAAGAATATACTAATTTTCCACACAGTCCTGGAAATTCTGTTTCTCAGTAACATATTCCCATCTGTAATGATGACACACTTTGACATTTCTGGTGATTAACAATTCCAAAGCAAATGTGGATGTTCCATTAATGAAAACATCAAAATCTGACTACATATGATTAAATACAGTTCTGTGCTTCATAAGCTCAACTAATTTTTACTCAAAACACATCCTGATGCTTAGAACAAAGTTTAATAAACCTAAAAGCTCCTTAAGCAATTACAAGCATTCAGAAAAATGGAAAACATTCCACACCCCACCCCCCCATACACATTGTTGATACACCCTTACAATAGGCTTCATGGTGTAATGAAGAAGCTGGGAGGGGGGCAGTGGCATTATATTCGCTTGTGAATGATTGTAGTTTATAACAGCAAAAGGTCTACAGTGTAGTTTGTATCAACACAGTCAAAGTATTCTGTTTCTGAAACATAATAAGCTGTATATACTTTATAATACATACATATTCCTCCCTTTTTATGAACATATTTACATCCTCACAAGGCAGGTATATCAGAGTGGCAAAATTTTAATGTACACAGAGGCTTGCACTGACCACACACATTCTGGTAACAAAAGGAAGTGCTATTTACTGGGACACACTACAGAGGCAGAAGACTACCTTGCAGGTTTTAAGCACCAGATCAAGGATGCTGTTTTCTTTAAGTTAGCCTGCAATACTAAAACAAGATAAAGGAATATTACAATTTAATGTAGGGATTTATTGCACTGGGAAGAGAAGAATTGTCTTGATTTGACAAGTGTGTCTAGATCCTTCCTAGTGGTAGTCAGTCAACTGGTAAAAGAGTCAAAAAAAAAAGTCACACCACACAAAAGCAGAATAAAGTTTTCTAAAATTTTTTTATACTCCAGGTATTTCAACTCATTTGAACATTTTGAATCCTGCTCTGTTAATAACAGTTTATTAGGTATTCTGTGCCTAAGAATACACTGACACACACTCATACTCCCAGCACTACAGCCTTTGCAACAACAACAAATTCTTTAGTGTTTTCAGATCTGACTGATCTCTTCAGAAAAATCCACTCAAAACCATGCACATCTCAGCCTCTCACCCAATGTAGAACAGTCGCCTTCGCTACAACATGTACTAAGAGTTCAGCTTTACTTCACAAACAGCTGTGACGAGATTTGCACTAGTATAAGGTTCACAACAAGTAAAAACGTATCAGCAGTCACTGATTGGAAAAATAATTACTAACAGACACTAGAAGTGTTTTAGTTGTTTCTTACAAAATGAACATTTTCGGTAGTCATTTTCATTCCAATGACTACAGCTATGAAGACAAATCTTGCAGAGCAGTCAATACAGTAAAGTCATGACAACCTACAGAAAATATAGAAGCCTTAATATGAATGTACTAGTTCTTTGGAAATAAAAGTATTTATTTCTACATACACACACTGACACTATTTTCAGGTTTGTTAACTAAAAAGAGGAAGATCTCTTCTGTTCCAGTCAGAACAAAGACTTTTGACATCTTTTAAATGGAAACCTAGACAAACGCTGTACTTCTAATGCCAATATGCTGCCAAATATAAGAATAACATATTAATATAAAAAAGTATGTATTTTTGTCAGTGTAAATATTACAGGCTTTACAAATACCAGTGGCATTAATAGTTCGTGTTGAATTACATCCATACACCTCACCTGTGAACCTGCTGCTGCATTATTTATAAGATGATTGTTGGGATGAGAAATCCAGAATGTTGAAACTGCCCTGAAATATTATTCAGAAAGAAGTTGTTACGGAAAATCTACCCTTTTAACAAGCACATCAGAAAAAAGGTTAAGCTGACGTCTGAAGTCACTATTTCACATATGAAATGGAAAAAAAAAAAATCAGACCCACACACATTTAGAAGACAAAAACTTCTCATTTTTGGTTCAATGCACAGTATTTTATTTACTGTTATTCCAATACTCTGTGCAATCATAAACTAATTTAATAAGCTTCTAAAACAGATTAATAGTATGCAGAAAAACTAATGGTGACAACTTGAGAATATGCATGCCTTTACAAAGAAGTAGAGATGCAGCCTTAAAAGTCTATTGAACAAATACAAGGAAAAAAATCTTCATACAAACCAATATTTTTTTCTCTCTTTATTAAAAGTCTAAACACTTTTTTAATACAACTACTATGTAAACTACATTTAAGGTGTTTACATTCATTAAATTATACATAAATGTTCCCATCTGTATATTGTCATCAGCAGTTTAACTGCTGCAGCTGATTTGGTTTTAATTTTTCACTGTGAAATACTCACATGCAGTCTGTGGCTGGCACTGGGACATAACTTCCATACACTTTATCCCTAATACCAATACACATGCTGCTGTTTCTATCTGTAGGAAGAAGAGTGCCTGGTTTCGTGACTAGCCCAAGATTGTGGAACAAAGTATTCCTCTGCTCAATGCCATCTTCTGTGAAGAAACAGTGACCTAGTGTGTCATAGCCAATGGTGTCCTTTATCTGCAGAAATACAAGTTAATTGTGTTATACCAATAGCATTTACTGAGATATATTTGACAAGTACCATTTAGTTGTACTATCTTGGTACAGCTGCAGAGTGAAGATTCAGTATCAGCAATTCAGATGACTCAATCTTAGTTTTATTTATCCCTTATAAACACACTACTACATCTGGAGAGCTGAGCTGCCTGGAAGAATCTGGAAAAACAGAATGGTGAGATCTGTTAAAAATAAGTTACTGTCTGTGTTTATTCATTTATTCATTGCAATAAAAACAACATTGCTGAGCATTAAACTTGAACAGAGAGGATTATTTTTGCAATAAGTGTTCTTTGTAACATTTATTTTAAACCAGTATGTTTTACTCTCCTTGCACCTACCAGTAAGCCATTAGTTGCATGAACAGTCACACATCTGGAAAAACAGTGATGAATAGACAGACCTTCCAGGTAAGTCTTAAAAATATAACCTCCTTTTTCATCCACATCCCCACAAAGGTGAAAGTGAACAGGATAACTTCCAATCTGCTGCTGGCCCATTTGCTTCAATTCCACATAGGAAAGATGAACAGATGTAAAATTCTTCAAAATCTAAAAACATAATGAGAAGTCCAGAATGAATAACCAACTATTTGCTTTTTCACCAACGGAAATTTGGTCAACACACTGGAGGGATGGAATGCCATCCAGAG
>NW_010223626.1:54961-63272 GCF_000690775.1 Eurypyga helias | reverse complement strand
CCACCAGGGTCGTGACCCCATCGTGTTTTCCCCAAGGATACAAGCAAAGCAGGAACTGAACACTTAAAATGAGCACCCAAATTTTTGCAGGATGTACCCTCATATCAGACATCCATAGGAAACCCACCTTGGCAACATTTCATATTTTGAACCCCGTACAGCAGATCCCACTATCTCAGGAGGGAACCAAGCTGGTAAAATACGGGCAGAAACCTCAGGAGGGTGGGAAATCACAGGCACTGGGAATCCCCAAGGAGAGACCTGCTCTTCCTGGGATACCAAACAGCATGATGACCAGAGAAGGGAGCTGACATGAAAATTCAGTTATCAGAGTCCTTCAATCTCTTCCCACCTCTGACACGCACTTAGTGTCTGTCACACACAGGTCGTTCACCTTATGTACCAAATCCATAGTTTGTGCATGAACACAGGTTAATGTTGGGGTGCATCAACTCCCTCCCTGTTAGATCTCCAAAATCATGAATGAATTACATAAGGATAAATAATATTTTAATAGCACACAAATAAAAGATGCATGAGCTCTTTGTAATTCAGCACATTATCCCCTTCCTCCCTGCTGCACCCTCTTTTTCCATTTTCAGGCAGTTTTCTTTCCATTTCATGTTTTTTTGCTGCTGCTGCTGTCAGCCAGCCTGGGATTGCCTTTGTGTCAGCCTTTGGGGACACAATCGCTCAGTACCATTTTCTCAGCTTGTGCCTGTGACTACCAGCGCTCAGAAACAGCAGCAGTGACTGCAACACGAATAAGGAACAGCGATGTACTTGCATTCCCACACAGGCTGGCAAACAAGTCACAAAGGGAAGGGATTTGTAAGTGACCACTCCTTCAACGTTTCATCTGAATTTTTGTAAATAATCATTCTGCCAACACAACACATGTTTATCTGGTGCTTTTTAGCTCCCTCGTCCCCAAAATGGGAGGTAGTCCCTGGGTTTAAAAGGATTGAGAAACTCCCATTTAGACACAGTCTAGATCATTTGGTCTCACTTTGTGGTAACTTTACAATTTGTTTGCTTTGGTGGGTTTTTTTAGAGGACAGTCCCCAAAAAAAGAAATGCAACAATCGTTACAGAGACAAAGACAAAAGCTCTCATCCTCTGATCAGAAATAGGCAGAAATTTTAAAAGCAAAGCAAGAACCAGCAGTGCAGTTTAACGCAGAGCTTGTCACTGCCCTCAACACTCTCTTCTCCTGGGCTGTGGCAACAGAGAAATCTGAAGTCAGGAGGGTTTTTCCACCAACTCCACCTCTGACATCCAGTTTTATCCTTTCCCCCAGACACATCCCACAAGACATGAAGCACAATGCTTGCACATGCAAGAAACTCGCCTTATGGCTTCTGATGATCCCTAGCAGGAGGAAGGTGCAACCCCTCCTGGCACACATGGCCATGAGCAAGCAAAGGTTTAGAATGCTGCAGACAGAGCCGAGATTGACACCCACAAGGTAGCCTTTTCCTTGGTGCTGACAGATTGCCATTTAACCAGCAAGTACGGAGAGCAAGTGTTCCTGTCCTCAGTCACCACGGAGAGACAAGGTTAACATTTTAAGTGATGGAGTACAGCGTATATTTCCCCACACCGTAGACCCAGGACTCCACGTCACATTTGAAAACACTTTAATTTCAGTGATGGATACAGGGAGCTCACTTTCCAGGCTGTGAACTCTTGACAGCTCCTCAGTTTAATGCATCAGGAAAAGATTTACACCCCTCACCCAACCCCCCTCCACCTGAAGGAAAGAAAAATGTATATTTGGAGGAGACAAAAGAGGAGCAGAGGTATTTTATTTGCTAGATGTCTTTTACAAAGGAAGTATTTTCAGCCATCTGGTCTAATTATTCCTCCTGTATTGGCCACCATCTTCATGCAACAATAGAAATAATTATCCCCTCAAGGCCAAAAAAAAAAAATATTTATAGAAACAAACAAAAGTTGATTATTTTTAGCTCTTAGGGGAAAAAAAAGAAAAAAGAAAAAAACAAGATACTTCTTAATGAAGGAGCAATTAGGAAGGTGGGTAGAACATCTATAATTAAAACAGGCAAATTGGTGCAGACTCCTCCCTCCTACACATACTTAAAAGGGATGCAAATACATGTCATTTTCTACAGTCAGTGGAGTTAGCATGCAAAACGTTGCCCAGTGCCCAGAGAAGCTGAACCTGTCTCCTGGTATCATTCCCTGCCTCTCCTGCTTGTAGGGCCACTAACTCTTTGCCAAATTAACTGAAAAATATTCACCACAACTGTAAAGTTACAGAATTTCAATTAGCATGGATAGGTCTTCCAGCATCCCCGAGACAAGCATGATAAGACACTTTCATCCCACTGTTATAAGAACAGTCGTCTCCTGCATGCACTTCATCACTCAGTGTAAAAAATGTCCTTTTTTCTCTATAGACCAAAACAAAAAGAGGACTTTTGAAATTATCTTTTCATTCCCAGCAACACATAAAGATTTTGCAAACAGGGAGAGTGAAGGCATATGTACAACTTGGTGAAAAGACAGAATAGGTTGTCCCAAAGAGGACAAAAAATACCTTACATTGTGCAAAAACAATCATAAGCAGCAAGAAAAAATATTTTCCCTACCAACAGCACAGTGCAACACATTAT
This sequence comes from Eurypyga helias, assembly GCF_000690775.1. Classification (NCBI taxonomy): domain Eukaryota; kingdom Metazoa; phylum Chordata; class Aves; order Eurypygiformes; family Eurypygidae; genus Eurypyga; species Eurypyga helias. Next base: position 60,633 of record NW_010223626.1, on the reverse strand, counting down.
TTTGTAGACAAATATATGGATTTAGACATCCACACAGGAATGAGTAGAATTTAGTTGCATGTGGTATGCAACCAAATGGCCAAAGCTGGTGAAGGCAGGAGTTCCCGAGGCTTCTCCAAGCAGTCTCAGGGCAGAGGGTACCATCTAACGTTCATTACAGGAGTGCAGCAAACAAACACCAATTGACAGGGACGAGCCTCAAACCAGCAAACTGTGAACCATTCTTTACTCTAGGCAATTTCCCTCCCATTCCAAAAAGACTAATTTTCACTAAAGAAAAGCAAACAAGACAGAGATTAAGGGTTACCAGTTTTTGCAGGATTTCTCTTGCCAATGCAGTAGTTTCAGAGAAGCTGCCTTCAAACATTCAAGTGGCCTTTGGAAATTAGAGTGCCAAAGCAGTCTAGTGGTTCTACAGTGTGATCAGCAACACCTTAAAGGACTTTCATTCACGTGCACTTCATTACGGTACTCCAACTTTGCCATTGATCGAGGCATTTCCAAGGAGCCTTCTGAGCTGTCTCTTATGGAGTAGAAGGTAACAAAGGAGAAGCTCTGGAGAAGTTTGCGATGGACAGTCTACTTCCATCCTCTTAGTAAAAGCACCACATTCACCTTTATCATTCCTATTTAACCTGGTTCCATTTGGAAAGCCCTTTCAAAGAAGAACATGGCAAAATGGGAAGCATATTTCAACTTGGCTAATTTCTCCCAGCCTTCCCTCAAAGAAAAGACAGCCTTTTGGCTCCTAGATGATGTTCATCAGCTTCAGACCTAGAGAAATTTGTCACCCAGTTCAATTCCATGGGGTGACAATCCTGAAAATAACATGATCTGACCACTGAGGTCCTTCTCTGAGTGCCAGTGTTAAGACAGTCCCTGATGCCAGTTTAGCAATGGGGTCGTAGTTTTCAGATGTTGGTAGAAACTGCCCTGGCAAAACAGTGCAGAATTTTACAAATGATCCAGAGGAATGAAAGGAACTTCCCCCCAAATTCTTGTCATGGGAGAGACCACCCATGATAACCCAACTGGGCAGACATCAGGAGGTAACCAAATGGGGCAGCAAAGTTAGGTAGATAATGGGATGGTCTTCTTCTTGTTTCTGAAAGAAATCATACCAAAAAAAGGCAGGAATAATTGTGCTCGTGTCACAAATCACTAAGGAAGTAACCTTACACACATGCAAAAAACAGGAGGAAGGAAAAATATCCACAGAACTATACAGTGGGAAAAAATTAATCATTTATGTCAAAAGACAACATTATCCCCAAGAAGACTGGAAGTGACTGTAGCTCTGAATAAACTAAGGCTGAAAATTAGCAGAATGCTTCTGACTATCCATGCATTGAGAGTTGCACGTTTCCACAGGGAATAGGAGACCGAACTGGGTTTTCCCTTATGAACTGGCAAGCTTGACATTATTGCCTGTGATAGAATCATAGAATGGTTTGGGTTCGAAAGAACCTTAAAGATCATCTAGTTTCAACCCCCTTGCCATGGGCAGCGACACCTTCCACTAGACCAGGTTGCTCCAAGCCTCATCCAGCTTGGCCTTGGACACTTCCAGGGATGGGGCATCCACAGCTTCTCTGGGCAACCTGTCCCAGTGCTTCACCACTCTCTCCGGGAAGAATTTCTTCCTGATATCTAATCTAAATCTACCTGCTTGCAGTTTAAACCATTACCCCTTGTCCTGTCACTACAGACCCTTGGAAAAAGTCCCCCCCAGCTTCCTTGTAGCCCCTTCAGGCACTGGAAGGCTGCGATAAGGTCTCCCTGGAGCCTTCTCTTCTCCAGGCCTGAAGATAGAACAGGCCTGAAGCATAACCAAACAAACCGTTTCCAAGGCCACAAGATGATTTTTTTTTTTTACTATCTGCATCATCTGCTGCTGTGTAACAGCTCTTTACCCTTTACTCCAGCTTTAAAACGTAGGTGGTATTATCCTACCTAAGAGAACTACATAGCAGTTCCTTCATTAATGATTCCCATCAGCAGTGATACAACAAGGATCATGGCTGGACATGTGGTGCACTATCCAGTACCTTTATTTCTAATTAAGACTGCCCGCACCCTGACTTAAAAAGGAAGGATTTCTTGTCCTTTTTTTCTTTTTTTTTTTTTTTGTGTCCCCCCCTCCCTTTTTTTTTTTTTTTTTTTTTTTTAATTTTAGCTTTGCTGCAGGAATGTTTCCAACTTCTACTGAGTTGCACAGGCACAAGAAGGGAAGAATCTGGCTGGGCATGTTCTCTACGGGACTGATGAATGACCCTAGTCTCTCTACAACTATTACAGGATAAATCTGTTTACACACAAAAAATTGACCTGGGCTGGTGAGGTGGGACTAGAACCAGGAAACTGGCACGTCCCAGAGGTAAAAATGCATTTGCAGCCAACAGCATTAGTAACTCAAGACCATAAACAAGCCACACTGTCATTAATTACTCAGACAGGGGCAGCCGCAAAAGCAGTGAGAAGACCCAAAAGCCAACTGTAAATAGTTCATCTAGCTGATTAGTTCAGAAAAAAAATGAGTGGGCAGTTTCAGGGGTCAGAGCCCATGGCACAAGTCAGTCTCAGGCCAATTTGCAACTGGACAATGGCATGAGAAACAGCTTAATTCTTGTTTAAAAAAAATAATAATAATAGATTTTCAAAATCCCCAAACCTGAACCAGCAAAACCACTCAAAAAACAACCACCAAAAAAAGGCATTTCCAGCAGGGGAGTAATCACTGCAATTTCCAAGCACAGAAGGTAAGGCTCTTTGCACCAGAGGTATTTAATTAAGGACATGGGGTATTAGTTAGATCTAATGGTGCTTTCATAGGGAGGGCACTGAAAAGACATTACTGTTGTCGGGGGGTGCATGTCCCATTTATAGCACGAGTCAGCTTCCTACACACAGGCAACAAAGCTCACCCAACTACAACGTAAAACACCAAGTAACAGTGAATATGAGCAGTATTAACCCACTCTGTAATTAAATAAACCATAAGACCCATGGGAAGATCCAGGTCTATTTACCACACTCACGTGAGTCCCAAAATATTGTTCTTGGGACTCTCGGGGTCTTTTGAGGGTTACGGTGGGTGATCAATCCTAGAATCAAAAATCTCATATATTAAGGAAAATAGCCTGGAAGCAGAGGAAGTGTCTTGGAGCACATGAAGAGCTCTGATTCACAAAATGCAATTTTTGTCTACAGTAACTCACTGCTAATTCACTAGAATCTTCCTAATGTTCATTTATGGCCTGATATTCAGAGACAGCTTATTTCAGTGGAAACTCTCTTAGTGCAGTGTTTTAAGCTCCAGCACAACTTGCATGAAAATCCTGTGCATGTAAAGACATTGGGGAATTCAGTGCAATCTTCCAGTTTAGCTACAACATGACTGGTTTTCCCTTTCCAGAGCATAGTTACAGGGCACATATAATTTACACATCTCTCTAAACCAGTGATTTCTCAAAGGATGAAGGCTGCTGAGACAAATTAAAAATGGCAATTTAATGGTAATGAGAAAATTGCAACATCAAGTTGTTTACACAAGTGGAATAACCAAGCCTGGTGACTATGTTGGCCTTTGCAGTATGCACTGTGCAAATATTGTCTCACAACTGAATGATCTTGAGTTACTTTAACTAATCTGAGAGCAAATATTGCAAATGCAAAGATTAGCTTAACAATTTTCCAACCACCTGCAGGAAAAGAAATCAAATTACGTGCCTATGTGTCATCAAGAAGGATTTCTGAATGAGGCTACAGTAAATAGGGTGGGAGGAATGAGACTGGTCCCATCAGTGTAGGTCTGATGATGACGGGATTTTTGGATCAGACTGAAGAAAAATAAAAACCTTTATGAAAATCACAAATCAGCTGTGATGATGGCTTGGAGGTCCAAGCACTGGAGTGAGATCCAGCCCCTGACTTTCACACAGCTCCTATGGGGATGTAGGGAATTGGTCCCATCAGTGTAGGTCTGATGATGACGGGATTTTTGGATCAGACTGAAGAAAATACAAGTGGGAATACAAGTAGGGAATACAAGTGAACCGATACAGACCATCTCCACTGCAAAGCTGGTTTGCAAGAGGTTTGAAGTGAATACCAAAGACTGAAAAGTGCTTTGAAGAGGGAACATGCTGCACGTAGGCTACAACTTGGTCTTATGCATAAAATAAAGCATACAGACAGCAAATCCACACAATCCAAGGACAAACAGGGATACTGCCATATATACATCCACATCTCCTGAAAGTGGCAGGGCCATTTAGCTGACTGTAACTACACGTTTCTTCTATTCTTTTTTTTTTCACTATTTCATTAAGAGGTTTAGGCGTGTCTTCCACAATAATTCATTGTCATCACAGTATTACTCCACTGAAACACCTATTACTGCTGAGAACATTTTAAGCAGCACACAAGTGAAAGGTAAGAGGCTTTGTAAGTGCTACTGTTGTCTAACCACCTGTATATCCTCTTTCAAACAAATAGGATGACATTGCCAAGCCATACCTCCTTCAATCCACAGACCCCCATAACATGATGAAAAGAGGGACCTGTTAGGAAAACTACAGGTTTTGTTGAAGGGAAAACTGATGTGCTTGCTGATACCTTGTGTAGCAAGAGGGCATTGCTTCACGATCCCACAAGGAAAACTCATGGCTGACTGCACCAGGTTTGGTGTCTGCTGAATCACTGCAACACCTTCATCAAAACATTTTGCCTGATCATTTTCACTTGTTTAAAACGCATTTTTAAAGTAAAGTCCACTCTTGAGAGGGAGGACTGGTATGGGCACAAAGAAATTTCTTTGGACTATACAGCTTTTCTGCCTCACAAGATAGGTTCTGATGCAGACCAGAAGTGTTGAAAGTTACTACTCTGACATCTGCACCCTCGCTCCACTGCAGTGTTCTACACAGAGGTAAAGCAGTTGCTAAAGTCTCCACTTTATCTGGCAGAGGTGAAGTCCTGAAGGATGTTAGAGATTAACTGCCTTGCCACACTTCAATAATAACCATCACTCTCATCACTGAGAGCCAGGGTCTGCCATCCATCTACAGAACACCACCTAAAACAACCCAGGGAACTGCATGGAAACAGTAGTGTGTGTTCATAACATCACAGTAATCATAGAATCATGGAATGGTTTGGGTTGGAATGGACCTTAAAGATCATCTAGTTTCACCCCCCCTGCCATGGGCAGGGACACCTTCCATTAGACCAGGTTGCTCCAAGCCTCATCCAGCCTGGCCTTGAACACTTCAGGGATGGGGCATCCACAGCTTCTCTGGGCAACCTGTGCCAGTGCTTTGCCAGCCTTCCTGGAAAGAACTTCTTCCTGATATTTAATCTAAATCCCCCTCTTTCAATTCAAGCCCATTACCTCTTGTCCTGTCACTACTTGCCCTTGTAAAAAGTCCCCCCCAGCTTCCTTGTAGCCCCTTCAGGCACTGGAAGGTGTTATAAGGTCTCCCCGGAGCCTTATCTTCTCCAGGCTGAACAAGCCCAACTCTCCCAGCCTGTCCCCATGGCAGAGGGGCTCCAGCCCTCTGAGCATCCTCATGGCCTCCTCTGGACTTGCTCCAACCCATTCATGTCCATCTTATGTTGAGGGCCCCAGAGCTGGATGAAATACTCCAGGTGTGGTCTCCCCAGAGCAGAGC